>NW_020447195.1:5443500-5445881 GCF_003343035.1 Apteryx rowi | reverse complement strand
GCGCCCCCCTCCCGGCGCCGCCGCCGCTCACCTCGCAGTCCTCCTCGTACTTGACATTATCGGCTAGTTTCCACAACATGGCGTCCAGCGTCCGGACCAGGTGTGCGGGCGGGCGCGGAGAGCGGCGCAGGTCCTCGCCCCGCCGCGGGCGGTAAATCCACGTCGGCGCGGGGAGAGGAGCTGCCCCGCACGGAGCTCAGTCGCCGCGCACGAAGGCTGCCGAGGGACTAGGCTCCGCGCTCGGCGGTCACTCGGGTTTTTCCCTGCCCAGACGCCCTTAATGGCAATAGTATTATCATAGCTCCTCCCCAGGGACGGCTCGGGAGCCGCGGCGCTGCTCGCGGGCGGCCCCGCGCCAGCCACTCAGGAGGGAGCGCGCAGCCCCAAGCCACTCCTTCCGCGGCGCTCTCCGCGCCCGCGCAGGGAGGGCACGCGCCGGCGCCCGGCCTCCCCCCGCGCGGCCGCGGGGACGGGGGTCTCGCGTGGGCGCCGCTCCCCAGCCCCGTGCAGAGCCCCCCCCCCGGGGGGGGCTGGGGGGCGAGGGCCGCGTCCGCAGCGCGGGTGGCTCAGGGAGCTCCCTCCCCACGCGCGGAGGGTTGCGCGGCCGCGGAGCGCGCCGCTGCGGCTGCTGCCCGCCCGCCCGCGCCGAGCAGCCGCACCGCTCCGCGTCGCGAAAGCGAGAAAGTACGAGCGCCAGTATGGAATCAATTTGCATAATTGTCGGGAGTCTGAATTACTGATTACAACTTGTAAGCTACCAATGCTTAAGGTATAATTTACTTAATTATCCGACAAGATTATTGCAGTTGTATCGAATCCCTCTTAGGTAAAGCAGAACTGATTCAGCGTCCCGATTCGAGGCGGTGTGAATGGTGCCACTGGTTCATCGTGTTATGACTTTTTTTTTTTTTTTTTAACGAAAATCCAATCGGTCTAATCTTTTCGCGCGAATTTGGCGCTGGGGAAGCAGGTGGGAAGTGAGACAGGCGTTTTGGGGCGCTGAAACCACACTTTCATCTCAGCTTAGAAACTACTGCCCTGCAAAATTGCTACCTTTCTGCAGGCATTTGATCTATGCAGTTATGCGTGTCAGACGAAATGAACATCGTTTTCAAAAGCAACGACTTCTCCCAGTGTTTTAAGGTGCATCCGGATCACTGCTCGTTTGCATGAGAGGAGCAAGTGTTTGTTTATTGTGGCAGAGACAAAAGATGACCCTGGACAGTGCTGGCTGCGGAGATCTCCGCGGCTATCTCTGAGCCGGGGACGAGCCGCTTGGGAGCCGTTATTAAGGCCCGAGATAGACCCACGTCTCAAGATTTAAACCAGTTCACAGCTTCCCTCCCTTTTTTTCTTAAGGATCAGGGAAGAAAAAAAAAACACCCTCAAGCCGACTAAATGAAGGATCTAAAAATAAAAACGAGGAGGACGGCGGTGCTGGAACTAACTGTTGGAGGTGTTATCTGCCTTATCTACCATGCAGGTGCTGATTTGCAGCAGTTGCATTAAGCCCATCAGCAGCAGGGACTCCGCATTATCATTTTTGGTGGAGTCTCTATTTATTTTTTTTAAACGACGGTGTTTTTCTTCCAGGGATGTTTCTTTGAAATGCAGTTCGCGACGATTATTAGCAAGTGTGCTCGCGCTGCTCCTGGCGTCATTAAGACTAGGAATCTAAATAATAAAAGACAGGGGGAGCTTAAAGTTCATTTGTATTAAAGGGACAAGATGGATTTAAAAAGAAACGAGGAAAGGAACCGTCGAGCTTCTCAGGTTTGGAGTCAATTCATCTTCTTTCAAAAGCGACCCTGCATTGTAGCAATTGTAGTCATTTTTGTCATAAACTCATAAGCCTGATTTTCTTTTTGCTCAGAAATGTCACACTAAAGAGCGACCCTGATTTTCTCCTTCTTTAGAATTTTTCAAGGTCTCAACACCTTCATTTTGTTTGTTTTGGTGGCCAAAAGCAAAAAAAAGTTGAATTCAATTCCCTTCTATTTGTTTGATAAGTTAAAAAAAGAAAAAGAGTGGAAGAGGATGGATGAAGTATTTAGAAGAAATTATCTAAACAAGACGCCCAAAATAGCCACTTGTCTTCCTAGAAAACAAACCAATCTCTGAAGGCAGAGAAAAGGCTAAACAGGGGGAAGTTTACGGCAAACTTTCCAAAACATCCACTTGCTCCTCGATCTCTACTCGCAGAATCGACGGTTCCCAGGGATCGGCGCTCGCGCTCGGACTCCGCGGAGCGCGCAGAGCTGCGCGAGGAGGCGGCCGCCGGGCAGGCTTTGCCCGCAGCCCTGCGCGGGGCTGCCCGTGCTCCGGCCGCTGCACAGCCGTCGAGGGATGCTTTGAATAAATGCCAACGCAAATGGCCGGAG
>NW_020447195.1:5364002-5442300 GCF_003343035.1 Apteryx rowi | reverse complement strand
CAGCGCTGCGAGGCTTCGGGAGAAAAAAAAACGCGCTCCCAAGGGCAGCGCGGAGTTTCCCCCGCCGCGCTCCCACCCCTGATTTTTATTCTTTTTTACTGCCTTTTTTGGTGGTGGTGGTGGTTGTTTTTTCCCGCCGCTGGATGCGGATCCCAGCGGGCCGCAGCCGAGCGGGGACGTTTTAAGGAAGTTTTGCCGCTTCCCCGCTCCGGGGGGGTCATTCCSCGGCTTGCTCGCACCGCTGCCCGCTCGAAGGGGAGGGCAGCGCTGACCCCCGCGGCATCCCGGGGAGCCGCTTCCTCGCCTCCCCCCCCCCACCCCGGGGGAGGGCAGCGGCCGTCGAGGGAGGCGCTTGGCTCCATCGCACCGTCCCGGCGGCGGCCTGGGCTCTCCCAACTCCTCCTCCCGCACCCCGGGGCGGGGAGCAGCCCTGGCACCTCCTGCCGCCCCCTCGAGGCCCCGGGCTCCGGGCCGGGGAGGCGAAGCCACCGAGGAGCCGGCGGGGACGCGCCGTCGAGCGCTCCTCGCCGGCCCCGCTGCCGGCATCGCTCACAGCCCCGCTTCTGCAGCGGGCAAGGAGGAAGTGTGCCCGCAACCCGGCTCCTTTTTTTTCCCAGCCTATTAATTTTCTTAATAAATATGACTCCAGCTATGTTTCCTCGCTGCTCACCGCTGACGGGGACGGAGGGCCAGAGTCCCCTGGCCGCAGCGTGCCGTGAGCCTGCAGCAGAAGGGATGTGTTTAGCAATTCACGGGAAGTGACAGATTTGACACCGGGCGCTCTCAGGCCCTAGGTCAGATGCTTCATGGCAGGAGGCAGAGGCTCAGCAGCGACGTGCAGCTGCCTCGGGCTCCGGCAAGGAACATCTCTGGCTTTTGCCCACAAGGTCCGTCGAGCTGGATGGTCGTGGCAGGAGAGCGATACCTGCGAGGGAGCTAGCCCGAGCTCTCCTGCAGCCAGAGTTCAGCACAGGAGTTGGGAAGACCTGAATTTTCAGCCTGTCTGCCTCTGAGACAGGGGATGACCATGGGCACTGCATCTGTATTTATCTCGGTCTCCTCATCGATAAAACGAGGGTAATAATCCCAATGCTGGGTAGGACTGGGCTCCATCGGGTGGGACCAAGGAAGAGGTAGAGGCATGGTCCCCTAGACCCCYGCAGCTCTGCCTGATGATCCTGAGATACCTCCTCAGGGCTGTGACATTGTGCCTGCAGTGATGCTCTGATTTTTGTGTTCTCTCCATTTCTTTTCCAGTGGGAGCGGCAATGGCATGAACTTCGTTGCTGTTAGCTAGAGTTTTGCTTTAAAGGAAGTTGTTGCTGGACTGTGTGTCTCACACTCAGTTCATTAGCACAGGAAGCAGACTCCACATCAAAAAACACAATCAAAACCAAAAACACAGTAAAAGCACCATAAAGCTAAATGTGAAATCAGAATTTGTATATTCAGTTAGGCTCTTTTCTGAAAGCAAAAATATAAACACTTGGCACAAATTCATACTTTAAAAAATAAAGCCTTGATGGATCATACACACTATGGATGGATCCTACATGGATCCTACAGCTAATTGCATATACTACAATCAGAGTAAAAGACCCAGTACCACAAAAAGAAATTCCACAGGCTAAAATGACAGGAAAGCAAATATTTCATATACAGGCACAGAAGTGAGCTGTAAAAACATTGCTCAACCCTGTGCAGGCTGTGGCTAATACAAGTCCTTCAATATCAGCCTCCCAATTCTTTTGCCCTTTTAGAAGAAGGAGCCTGCACCATCCCTATATTGAGCTGTACTTGCACTGTAGTAACATCTTTCATTAGAAACTCTCTTTATCCATTCCTCTGCTTTCATAGCATATACAGCCTTTATGGTACCTTAAATGATGTTTTAAGAAAAAAACTGCTGGGGAACTACCGTGACTGCTTGGGGAAGGTTTCTCCACTGACAGAGAGATGGCTCCAGGAACAGAGGGTCTTTTCCACCTCAGCCTCCAAGAGTCCTGCAGTCTCTCCACCTTCAGCAAATGTATCAAAAACATTTTTTTTAACTATCCACTTCTGCATGCATGTACACACACACACACACACACACGCATCAAGTTTAAAATCCTAATAAAGAAATTATCTGAACATTTATTTTCAAAGATGATTTTAAACGCAGTGTAAAGGTGTTTAGAAGAGATGCAGATTGTACCTGTAGAATAACAAAGGAACTTACAGAATGGCGAGATAGCTTTTTTCTAATCACCTTTCATTCTTCAGTCATGTTAAAGGCATGATGAAATCAGAAAACTGACCTCAATGTCAAGAAAATGGGTCGTGTGCRTTGAAGTTGAGGATTTTCCCCGTAGGCAACTGAAATAAATAAAGAAAACAAAATTACTTACTCTTTTACTTCCATAGTCCAGTTTCTTGAAAATTTGTAATCCCTCTAAATAGCCAATCTTCCTTAAAGTCTTCCATCAAAACTTTGTTGGACAAAATCTGAAAGGTATCACGTACAGGGGAAAAAGCTTAGAAGAAAAAAAAACATTTAGAGATAAACACAAAATCCCCAAACTCTTTGGCCTTTTTATCACTTAGCAGCAAAGAAGAGCACAAGAACACTGATGTTCCTTGCATGTCACCTTTAACAGGTTACCACAGATGTTTGCTTAATTGCAATGCATTGGAAAAACAGAGGTTTTGGTGGCACCATGCTTCTTCCTTTGTGGTCTTGCTCCATTACTGATACACTGGTGAGCTGCAACACTCTTAAAGGGCAAGAAGAAGAAGAGCTGTGTGAAAAAAAAATTTGTTTTGCACTGCTGGCAAAAATCACATCAGTCAAAACTCTACACCTGATGCACTCTGTCATTTATAATCACACTAATAAGGCACCAGTGAAGGGCTGTCAGCATTATAAAATATCAGGTGCCAGCAAAATCCTCCAAATTCTTCCAAACCTGCTCCAAGCTTCGTTCTCAAGGACTTCATTTTGCAGGTGTACCTGCAGAGACATGGGTCCATTGATAACATTGCACAGTTACTCTAACAAATATATGTAGGATCTGGGTTTTTTTTTAACTCCATTTTTCCATACAAAATTATTTGCCCAACTCAAGGAAGCACCGTTGCTGCAAAGGCACAGAGGAGATACTCAGAACTGTAAGAATTCACACTACTTAGAAACCTACTATCTATGCTCCCTGAATTGCATGCAGATATGATTGCAGAAGGGCACAGGCTTGGGATGCTCAGATGATTTTCCTTGCACTGAAAATCTGCGCTCTTTAATATTCAGTAACAAACTGGAGGAAATACTTTCCAGGGTGCTTCAGTTCGAATCTGAATTCAGGGATTCCTTCAGACATCTTCACTTCCAGGCTTAAGACTTTTTTTCTGTCACCCCTCCTGTCTTCCCCCTCCATCTGCACACATGCTCCCATGCTCCAAGATTTCCCAGCACTGCTGTTATCAAGATAGTTGTGCATGGGAACACGACCGCAGTCTGGCATATATGGCTCTCCATGCCTGACCCCTCGCTCTCTAGTTGACTATGTTAAATTTTCATCTGCTGCAGTAGCAAAAAGTGCCCAGTACCTATCAGTCCTGAGAAGCTTAAGTACGGAGGTGTTTGCTGGATTTGCAGCCTTTGACATAGCACTTGCAGGAAAGATCATACTACTAGTACAAAAATATGTCACCGGGAAGCACCGAGATGCTATAAATTCATTCCAGCAGTAAAAATATATCAAAGAAGAGGCTGACATGTTAACTTGCTACCAGCAGTTTTGTGCTGTATAAGCTGTCATTTGCCCACCCCATAGCCAACACAAACTCGCAGAGAAGATGATACGAAAGCTGAATGTAACCACATGCTTTGGCTAATTCAGCAGAAAGGCAGCTGTGGGCCCACACCTGATCCAGATCAGATCTGTACTGTTGGATGACCCTGGAAGCACGGCCTCGGAGAGCCACGGAGGGAAGCCTACAAGGGGCCACGCGTGGGCAGCAGAGCTGTGCCCTGCCTCCAGGGACTGCAAAGGCTTGTTTTGGGGATTCGTGGGGCAAGGGTCCATCGAGGAACAAGCAGGATCTTTGAGGGCAGCGAAGATGGTTCTCGCAACCAAGAGCCATATTAGTACAAGGTGGATGGTTGCTTTTCAAAGCCAGGTCTGATGCTTAGAGGAGAGGAATAAGGCCACCACTTCCTTGTGCTTGGCCACCTTAGAATTGAAAACAGTCAGAACAGCAAAACAAAACTAGCTCAGCTGAATGGATGCAAATCGAGCATCAGACTTGGGCTCAAATCAGGTCAAGCTGCACCCATGCAAATTACGGGTTACCCCAGAGCACACCATGTCCACAYGTAGGGCGTGTGCTGGTGCACTGCCAGAATGACCTGAACCTCCAGATTCAGTCCACACTGCTAGGTACTGCCTGCCCCAGACGGGAGGCTGGCCAACTTCCCCGTGCAGGCACAGCTAGGCTATCGAGGAGTGCCCTCACTGAGTGCCAAACATGTCTCTCCCTGGAGACTTTGCCGGTACGGCTAAATGACAGAGGTGCAGGGAGAAGAGTAGCCCAAGGGGAGATTTGCCAGTGTAGCGAGACCGATAAAGCACTCCTCTTGTGTAAACACAGAATACACCAGCTAAAGTGCTCTTCTGTCAGCATAGCTTATCCCAGCATAGTTTTGCCAAAGGAATCCTTGCTTGCATTTCAACAGGACTGTAAATCTGCTTGTAGCATGGTTAGTAGCAGCTCAGAGCACCACCGCCACAAACAGCACCAATCTCTTCGCTGGTTCAAGTTTGCTCGTGTTTCCAAGGTGCTGCGTTGCTCTGGCAAGGCAGGTAGTGGATGTCCTTTGCTAGCCAGCATTTAAAGCCAACATAGCCACCATGGCACTCAGCAAAACACAGCCATGAGACCAGAACCCACCAGAGACCCCAGCTCCCTGTGATGACCTGGACTCCTACTCATGCCCAGGGAACCAGCTGCCACTTATGCCTGTGGCTTTCTCCAGCAAAGAAAGCCAAACCTCAACAGCCTCGCTGTGCCTTCCAGAGTCTGAACCTGGCCYGACTTAATAATGTGGCATGTAAATAGTCACAGGGAGGCTTTGCAATGAATAGGAGGGGGGGATGAGTTCACACTTGTGCTACCACAGCTGATGGCTTTCTGGGACTCTGGGCAAAAGAGTCACAGTCTAYTCACTTGTCTATACGAAACTGTTTGCACCTACTGGGGTGGGGAAGGGCCTGAGTACTTACCTTCCTAAATCTCCAGCCTACCTTTCCAAAAAGCTGTATTTTCTCTGGAGACCATGTTGCCAATAACGAGGATTGCACCTGCACACATCAAGGGAGAATTTACACCTTTAGGAGCGGGTCTCAAACCAGCTGAATATCTGCTACGCTTTCTTGGTCTTCGTCAGCCTTGCATTAGCCAAGGCAGCATACTGTCTTCTTGTCCCTAAGGTTTGGGGATAGTAATATTGTTTATAGCTGGGAAGGTGGAAACACAGAGAGATGTAAAGCATATCTGCAAGCTGCAAACACCTCCAGCTTGCTCTGCCCCTGCCCCAAGCTGGCCAGATGAGATCTAGGAGCAGCACAAACCCTCGCTGTGCCTGAGATACCAATTCCCCACCGGGGCAGGCATACTGGCTCAGGCAGAGCTGGCTGGCAGCCTCCCAAACCCCGCTGATCTAGCCAGCTCCAAGCACAAACAGAGAAAGCTCAGGTCTCTGCAGACATGCCCAAAGGGTCTCGCTCAACACAGGAAGCCTGCGATGGCAACGAGGTGATACTCGCTCTGCTGAGATCCGCAGCCACGTCGTGTCCTGCTCTTGGCATTAGCCATCCATCTAAAATGGAAAGTCCCTGGGCGTGGGCTGTTGGCCCTATCTCCCTGTTTAAGTTCGGAAAGTGGGTTGCAGACATGGCTCACAACGCGCACGCCTCATCGGCAGGGTTGGACCGTGCCCGAGACCTCCAGGCTCCAGTCTCAGGGCAGTCTACCTGACGCATGCAATTGATGCTCCTTGTAATTTTACCAGAGCTGGTGCCATTGCAAATGCCATTCTCTTATCTGCCTAAGTACAGCTCCTCTCTTGAATCGTTAACAACATCATGTAGCAGCAATTTGTTACATAAGCTCATTAGGTTGTATAATGTATCTATGTTAATAGGAACATATATATGGAAATCTTAATTTCAAACCTGCTTCTAAAAGCATTAGCTGGGAAGCTAGTTTGAGAAAAAGCAAACATGACCCGAGAACGCCCAGGGATTTATTCTGGGGTAAGGTATAGGATGGATAGAGCAGGAACAGRGGTGTTAGGATGCCCAGTTTACACTCCTGGCTGATCAGCTTTGAGAACTTTTTAAAAGACACTCCCAGCATAAGAACTTTTGTTACCTTACACAGTTCTTCCAGTCCTCAGACATCCTACGGTGACAATCTAATTTTATTTCTATTTTCCCCCTTTATTACAGATAGGTGACTAACACAAATARAAAGGACTCTGGCTACCCAAAGGAAACAGTGACATTGACTGAAGCCCAAGTGTCCCCAATGAACAAATTAAAATTGCAAAATGCATTTAGAGAATATTTTGTATTTCATCTGTATTCATTTCCAGCATCATTTATAGTAGTAAATGCTTTTTCAGGTGTATTTGGTTTTGGTTTGACTCCTTTAACACTGTGGTGTAACATGGGAGAACATTTTTGCACCCTGTTATTCGTTCCTGAAAGAACCTGGCCAGTGGCTCATCTGCTCTGGTCACTCCACGGCAGCTTTAACAGGAGCAGCAGTATAAGCTATATTTATTACATCAGCATGTGCGATACATTTGTATAGCTATGCAGATACATCACCACAACACTTTCAATGCCCACAGATGGAAGTCAATGTTAAATTACAAGGGTACGGAAGTTAGCTGCTCCATATTAATTCTCTGTGTAAGGTTGTGCTTCCAGAAGATGCCAAATCCAGTTTTAAGGCATCTGGATGCCAGATGAACAATTTCATGAGCACACTGGTGCCAATTCCCTCTGCTGGTGCAATATATATGCATTTTTTCAAGGGATGAATTGGCCATGGCACTGGCGGACTCCTTAGTGCAGCAGGACAAAGCACCACGCTGGTATAGGTGCCACCTCGTGTGCACCGTCTCGGTGGAGCTAACCGTGACCTTGCACTCCTGACACCCATCGGATGCGTGCTGCTGGGTGCTGTGGCCGTGCCCAGATCCGCTTATGGTGAACACGGCCTGAGGCTGCATTTCCACGGGCAGCTGAACCAACCCATGGCTCACTAGCTGCTCTGTGTCTGCTCCCAGCAGCACGACGCAGCCCTGGCGCTTGTTGGACCCTTCCATACCCTGGTTTTGCTGCATGAATTTTCTGCCAGATTAGTGACGTGAAGCGGCCCTTGGAGGATTCGCACGGACTTGGCACCGAGTTGCTAGCTCAAGCCTTTGSTCCCACTTACTCCACAGCCACGTTGTTTTTGCACCTTAGCCAACCAGGCTGTTAACGTGCATTTCCCTCTCCCATTACCTTCCTCTTTAGTTAGGAGGGGAGGTTGTTTCTAAAACTTTGCTTTTTTTAACAAACCTGTCAACGTGCCACAAGCCCTGCTGTAAAATCCCTTGGATAGGGAGTGCTCCTGTGAAAAATCTGGGAATTGCTCCTGCTCCCTGGCAGCCCCTGCAAGGCCCCAGAAGCCGGTGGCTCAGCCCTGCCTGCTGTGGGTTCAAGCCGTTGTCCCACCAGAGACCAATAAAAGGGAGGGAATGGGCCCTTCCGAGCCGATTTCATTAGTCCTAGTTTTTATAAGCTAGTTCTGGTATCGTGGCATTGGTTGGAAATACCTGGCCTTAAAACCAGTCATTTCTAAGCTTTGCATTTGTGAAAACTTTCTTCCCGGTGCAAGTGGGGCCAGAAGCACCGCTTGGAGCCTGGAGCCGAGACCGAGACGGACGGAGACATTAGCGACAGTTGAGGCGCCCACTCAGCCCTCTGCATCTCACTGGGGGGCTTTTAAATGCAAATGCTGCCAAGTGATGGCAGCCCCCACCCCTCRGAATGGCCATCTTGTGTCATTGACATTTATTGTGAAATATTTCGAGTTGTTAATTAGGCAATAATGACCAATGGGAAGGGCATTTCCTGGCTGTTAACTGGAGTCTCCTGACCTCAAGGTCAGTATCAGTCACCCAGGAATTATTAAAACATGGAGGAGGAGGAGAAAAGCAGGCCGAGTAGAGCAAAACCCTTACCTTTTAAGGTGGTAAGTGCTTTTCCATTGCACAACCCGTGCCTTACCTGGGCCCAGGCTTGGTGCTGCCGCTTGCTTTAGCTCTCTGGACTCTGCCCCTCTCTTTCAGTTACTTTCATTTCCCAATTAATCTCTGTGATCACGAAGAAATGGGACATTAAATATTCAAGGATTATCTTTTTTTCTCATATGGTTAAAATGTGAAGACGCAATTAGCAATAAAGCGGGCTCCCGCTGGGCCTGTATGTACTAATCCCTCCCCACTTCTAAAGGGAAGATTTATACCTACTCCTCTGGTTTAAAATTGGAACCTTTCTCCCATTTCGCCCCGGTGCTCGCTAGGCTYTTCCTCGCAGGTGGCTGCATTTCAGCACAGTGGACTCTCCGGGTTAATTAAACGAATGTGAATTATTGTATTTCCTAAGGGGTGACCATATGAAATACCGTGTTTGGGTTTCTACAGAGAGAAGCACCCAAGTGCAAACTACCTATGGTTAGAGTATTGCCAGCAATACATTAACTCTTCAGTTTGGCCTTGGGCCAGAACTCTCTGGCCTGGTCTGAAGGACAAGTAGTAACGAAAATTAACATCCCTGTGCCCTACTTATCCACACAGAATTGGGCAAATAAACACCACTTCAAATATTACTCAAAAGTGCCTCCAAGTGAACAAGGAGCCAGAAGGGAGTGCAGAACCAGTCAAACTGAAATGGGGTGGGTTGGACCCCCTCGCTTTTCCTGCACCCCCTCGCTCTTCTTTGCAGGGATGTTGCTATTGCTGCCTGGGTAGTGGCCTAGTCACCTCTACCGATCCTTGAGTCAACAACTCATCCACCACCAAAAGGCCAGAAGTCTGACCCTGTGACTAGTAATTTCATTCTCTCCCTTCTCCAAGTCCTGCACATATTTCTTTCAAACTTTTCCAGGCAAATCCCCTTACGATTGCACCTTGGTAAATGCAGAAATTACAAATAAAAGAAACAAGAAATGCTTATGAGAATACATGCAATTGTTAAAGGCAGAGACACTGTAGCYGCTATATGGTTTGCTCACGTATGGAGTTATCCAGAAAGAAGATTTATCAGTTCCTGAAGGACTTCATAAATGATCACTCTGATTCCTCTTCAGATTCATGTTCTCTGCTAAGTGATCATGCATGGATTATTAAGGACCAGACAGGGTGCTTTAATTCACTTCCTTAATCCAAAGTAACTTGCATGGCTAAGATCAGCTTTGGCTAAAGAAATAGTGGTGAGAAATGCTGATACGGAGGAGACTGCCAGGTTGATAGCTCTGAATATTCATCCGTTTGGAAAAGCTTTGCCCAAAGATTGCAGCCTTTTTGGTTGACCTGTCCTTGGCAGATCTGCGAGTAGACAAGAATTACTGCGCCCTTCAAGGAAGCAGAGCGGGGCCGTAAAGAGAGCGGAGTCGGTCCGTAGTAGCCTTGGTGAGGACGAGACCACAGACCCTGGGTCCTGTGGCCCTATCAGCTTCATCCTGGAGCCTGAGCTGGAACTTACCTGTGCTTTATCCATCCCCCCAAACACAGCTAAAATCCGGGGCAAAGAGAGAAACGGGGAAAGCCTCACCTCTGCTCCAAACTAAGTACGTTAGTGCGAGGTACTGGGAGACCTCCTTACCTGAGGACAAGGACAATTCTTGCTAGAAAGTTTTCCATCAACCGGTAGCCAGATATAATATTGAAAAATTAACCTGGTCAAGCAAACAATGTTTTTACATAGTGCTTGCTATTCCTTTTCGCCTAAGGGATGTCGAGATCTGCCCGCACAGTGCATGCCTCTAGCTGTGCTTTCACCTTCAGCTGAAACGCAGCGTAACGGTGGGCTTCAGCGAAGCTCTAGCAGCACTGTTTAATACCACATCCCGATGATCCACCAGAGCATCAAACCCGGATCCAGGCGCGAGTCAGGGTGTTCCTCTCCTTTCCTGTCCAGCTTCATCTCCCTTCCTCAGAAAAAGCAGGTAAGTCCTGTCATCCTGTCTGGTGAACCCTGATTATTTACTGTGATTTTTCAAGCTGATTGTGATATGTTGGCCCCAGAAGTAGTAGAATATGAGTGGCTTTTCTGGAACACTGCTTGCAGATCAAAATTCACTCGTTTTTTTTCCCCAGGTGATATTATTCCCTTGGGTGGGTGTGTTAAACCAGCAGCACCAGCAGGGGAATGAAAGGACCTGTTATATTCTGTTGCGAGGAGGTTTTCCCATTCTTCATGTGAAACATAAAACACTTGAAACATATGAGGAATCATACAAAGCAGGATTTATATGCAGCCTAGACTGATGAGCTATGTTATGCTACCTTTTAAAAAAATCACAAAGTGATCCACACCCAGCACAAATCAGAGAGGAATGAAGGCTTTTAACAGACAGTTGCCGCTTGTGAATTCTTTAAAAAATATTCCATCCTGTCTCTACAAAAGGTTGGTGAGGAATTTACAAACGTCCTAATCCCCCTCTAATCCCTTAAAATGCCGAGCTCTGATCGCACATGCTGTTTTGTGATTATGTGTCTTCAAGGGCTTGTTTGGATACTTATTAAGAGATGCCAACTCACTTTTGTCATAGAAAGTCAAAATTGCTTGATAAGTTTTGGTTGCATTTTACATTCTTCCGGAAAGAAACGTCAGCTCAGTTTGAGGCTCGGAAACGCAACCCACCCTGTCTCATGCCACTGGCACGCTTTTTGGGACAACCAGAGCACTTTCCCATGGCTGAGGTGAGGTACTTCACGTTTTTTGGAGACGCAAGGAGGCAAGAAGTCATCAACAGGAGGAAGCAGTGTTACAGCTCTGCGATGATGCGAAAYAATCTGTAAAGGGGGACGCTCCACAGGCGGACGGGGACTGACTGCACAGTCGTGGTCCCCAGGTCTGCTCCTAAYGCCCAATCGTATGAGCTTCAGCAGAACGCTCCTCTCCTTTCTGCCTCAGTTTCTTCTCCTTTATAGGAGAAACTTCATAGCAATGGCTCATCTAATTTTTGAAAGCATTTTGGGACCTGTATATGAAAAGCTCTAGAGAAATGCACAGCATATTATTACATTGTTTGGTGGTGCCTTGAGCAAGCACTTAATAGAGACTACGGCTGTTTTAAGTTGTGTGTGATATTTCTATGTGCACAGATAACCAGGGCAGAGCCGGCTCTTAACTGCTCATATGTGTTTAATTAGAGCTGCATTTTTAATTCTTTTAATTTGTATCTCTTTCTTAATAACCTCAGCTTGGCAAAAGTTGAAAAGGAATAAGTTTCATTTGAATATTGGGTAAAACTTGGTAACAGCAGAGCAGATTGTTTAGCAAAAAGGTTACAGCATGTTCTTTAAAGACTATGGGTAACAGTTGGGCTCCATTAAACTCTGTAGCAAGCTAAGCCTAGATTTTTGCCCTTTGAAAATAATTTCAGAGAAGCTTAATAAAAATACATTGGAGTACAGTATATCATACAAGCTTGCTATGGGAAGTTTAAGTAGATCTGTGGGGCTTTAGTTTGCCTACACTGTTAAGACAAGAGAGATCACAGCAATATCAATTAAAGTTTTTGCAGCACAGGTCTTAATGCAATCATGATACAAATTCATGTTTAACTTTTGCCCATAAGGAGCAAAAGTCATTGCAGACTACAGTAGCACCTACTGATGAAAGAAGTCCTCAGAGATTAAAAACAAAAAAAAAAACAAAAAAAAAAACAATTTACGGTAGTTCTCCAAGCTGAATTAACCAAAATAGTTTCAATAATCTACAGATCTTGAATCCAGAGCTAATAGTGAGGAATAAAGCTATTCCTCAAGCACTTGCTGCTTTGCTTCAGATAAATTTGAAGCTTCATTTCTGAATAAGATTTCTATTGAACATTGTGCAACTTCAAAAGATGAGCAGAAAAAAAAATCAGTAGTTACTAGCTGTGAATATTGTCATGATTTTTACCCAGTGTGCTAGTGGAGCTCAGCCCCAAAGAGTATAATAGCAAGAGACAATAGATTCCTCAGCTAGATGGCTTCTGATTAAGAAGAAACAAAGCAAAGAGATCGCATAAAAATATAGTGATTTTCAAAGTGTCGTTTGAGATGTACTCTGTAGCACAACCTGTTTCTTGACAGTTTTGCTGAGTCATCAAAATCCAATATTTTTGTGTTAARAACGACTGCAGTGAAGAATTGTCTGTGGCCCTCAGAAGGGAACCACTCAAACTCCTTTTAGAAGGCAAAACTAGATGCTCGCCAATTTTGGTGAATCCAACTAACTATTAGTGGAGATTACTTGTTTCCAGCATGTTGAATGCTGGGGGATCTCTAGACACTTTTCAGTGGGATCACTGTAGAGTGAACATAARTTTGTTACGTTTCTTTGTTATCATTCACAGGTCGCTTGGCCGTTGCCCACGAATCCCTGGGGCTGCTGTAAATGGCTGAAAGCAGCAATGTAGATTAAAAAAAGATCAGGTGTAAAAGGAATGACTTAATTTGCGCTCTGGCAAATCATAGCATCCTTATCCTCAGGACAACTATCTTGCAGACAGCAACAATGCAAGCATACAGACAACCTCATTTGCCATTTCTGGAGATGCAAGAAGATAGCCCAATTCATAATCCTCAACTTCTGCTGTTACTACCCAAGTTGTTGCAATGAAAATACCTATTAGGCTGCTCACAGCTCCTTCACTTTTGATAAGATTCAGTATGAATTTGGTTCCAGCTGCAGAAGGTTCGCTATGACTTTCAGACAGCATTCCTTCCCCTGCGAGTGCCGATTCCTGCGCTTAAATTAAATATGAAGGCATGTCTCCGCATGAAACTTGTTGCAGCTGTTGCATATCTGCATTAAGTGATCTTCAACAGTAGTTGTGAGCAGCATGTCTGCGCTCCTTTGATTCTTTCTGACTGCTCCAATTTTGCCTCAGATTGTTGTGGCCACATAGCACTGGGATGTTTTGAAATCAATAATCGGTGCTCTGGTCAAACTTCTTGCTCAACATTGCTCCATGTCTGTGCTGTCTGTGTTTGATGGGATATTTCATGCTGTGTATTATATGCTACTTCCCAGAAGGCATCAGAGTTCTCAGACCAAATTATATAGTTTTCCTAACTCCTTTTGCTCATCCCATCACTCAGCCTTTTCATATGGATCATTTTCTAACACTGTTGAAGAGCAAGGGTAATCCTTGTGATCACRAAATGCCACTATCCTAGAAAAGCACACAAAGCTTACCACGCCAGCGGAGAGTTGCAATGTCTTGGTGCAGACGGACATCAGGCTATCGATATTTGCAAATATATCGCTTCCAGTTCTGCTTGACAATAGCTAACTCATGCAATACTGAGAGCTCAGCTTTCAAGGAGAACCTGTTGTCGAAGAGTTGCTGTTCCTCAGGACCCACGAAGGCAAACAGCTAGAAAGTTCCAAATTTCTATGATGGGGCTTCTTAATTTGTATTAGGGCCTCTGACAAGACCCATGACTATTTTTTCATGAGGTACCAGGTGTTGCCGCTCATCACGTGTGAGGAATAGACCTGTTTGGTCACAGAAGGTCTAGATAACCACGGGAYGGGATACATCAGCAGTAACACGGGAAGCAGAGAAAAGTCCGTGATGCCAAGATACTTAGAGACTCAGAGAGGGTTTTTCACAGTGAGACGTAYGACTACACATAGGTAGGGACTGGGCCAAAGAACATGCTTTCTTAGAAGGAATTAACGCATGTGGTGAAATCCTATCTGACGTATGTGTGCAGGGGTGCAAAGTACTGTGCAATGGACACAGCGCTTTCAAGGGTGCACACTCGCATGTGCAGGAAGGTCTGAATTGTGTTCTGCCTTTCAAGGCCTAGATGGTGGCAGACTCTGATCCTGGAGTGAAAGGGTGAAGGGAATAGCCTGGATTTTACTTTTTTATTTTTCCACAGTGAGAAAAAAGTCCATTTCAGGCACAGTTGTAATGAGGAGCGCATCCCAAAGTGAAGCAGTATCCCGTGCAGAGCTAAAACTAACAGCACTGTGGGCTGACGCTCCACCATACCAGGCCATCACAGTTAAGGACCTGACTACCACTGCACCCTTTCTGCCACTCTCCTCTTCGCCTGTATTTCCAAAATCTTTACTGCAACTATCTATCCTTGTTAGTGATGCAGACAATTTCTTTGACTACATCCCTCCCTTCCTTTCCTAGCAATATTGACTGATGGGCATTCAAACCAACATTATTGACTATACCTGAGTCAGAGCACTCTGGCAGCTGTTAGGGAAGAACTACAAGAGGATGACATCTACTCACTGGCCCTGCCAATAGTGATAAAACACTGCCTTGTCTTAGTTTTTGAATATTTTTCCTCAAAAAAAAAAAAAAAATCACAAACAGTAACCCAGCGCTGAGAGCTGGAGTACTTCACAGACACGGCCCAGATTCTCCTCCTAACAGCAAATTCTGCAAACTTCCCCAAGATTTGACCAGAAACTGTAAAGATCCGCATCTGAYGGGGCACCAACTCTACCCGGAGCGGTGGCATTGCCTCAGGACCACCTCAGCGCAGGGGAAGGCGCACAGAGCGCACTCCAGAGAACTGGGGCAGAACCAACACAGGAAGGGCTCTTCAGCTCTAAGATATACACACATTCCTATTTTACTGCCAAGGCAACCCAGACGATGCCATTTCCAAAACAGGCTGAATAACATGCACTGGAATACCAGAGAGTTCACAAAAAGTACTGCTTGCAGATTCAAATGTCTTCAAAGAACACAAGTTAACCTACAGTGCCATGAACAGAGGTAGTCCTGGCCAAACTACAGTTCTGCTTTCAATGGCAATGTGACTTCCACCAGGATGGCACGCTGCTAGAAACGACTGACCCGCCAGCACTGCTCCGAGCAGCTGGTCACCCACCAGAAGGCTGCCTGTTCGGACCTCTAACGCCAACGGAAGATAGGAGCAAAGTGTACCAAGCTGTACCATGACCAGCTGTGTCATATGTGCTCAGCACAAAGGAGCATGAAAAAAGACAGACCAAGCGCCTCCCTAACGCCCTACTGCCTGGAATGGTCTGAAATCCTGCTCCGATGCCAACAGTTATAGTAGGATGGCCAACCTTGCAAGCATTGTGCCATCTTCTCAAGAAGTCATTCTATGCCTTTGATATGTTAATTCTGTATAAGGCAAATTCTCCCATTAGAATATAGTCCATTCTGGTCTCCGTGCAATCTGCACTATCCAGTTCAAAGTTAAATTAAAATCCCAACCTGTGCGAATGTTGCAATCACATTATGAAATCTGTAAATCTATTTTTAACGTCTTAATGCTGCGGTAGTTGAACAAGGCAAATAGACTTGTTGCATTGCATTTGCTTTACACTTTTTTAGATTCTCATGCACTAGTTAAATATTCACTCTGCAATGTTTGCATTTCTGGTACTGCAAGACCCTAAAATAGAAGATGAGTTTTTCTTTTCCTCTTTTGTTTTTAAAATTCTAACTACAGGCAACTTGACTTGGGAATCTCTCTAAATCAAACATGAAATACTAAACATTGCAAAGAGAGTTGCTGAAAACTTTTCAGTGAAATAGAAGTGGCAGAAAATAGGATTTAAATCCTGAATGYGCTGCTATTTACAGTGTTTTTAGGTGGTGAGGGGACAAAATATTTAATTTCATTTCAACTTTGAGATACACTAAAAYGTTAATTCCATCAGTAGCTCATTTTTACAAGAGAGAATATTTGAATATAGTGGGAATGACACAAGCAAYGGACCCAGCTCAACTATTCCAAATCAGCATTTTACAGAACGTTACTTCAGGGAGTAGTTTGTGCTTTTCTTTCTCATTTGGAACAGAAAGAAGTTCTGAAGCACTGGAACTTTCTGTAGAACAAATATGCTATTTTCTGACCAACTCGCTTTGAAAAATAAGTGTATCAAACAATCAAATAAATCCTGCTGTTTTCACTTGAGTCGTCCTATTAAAAGACAGGCACTGTTTCTCTACTGTCTTCTCCCACCAGAGATGTCTTCCCCCTTTTTGCAGTCCATCTCTTTATTATTACTGCTATTTCTTCCCTTATAATTGAGACGCATTCCCTGAYGTTAAGAGCTTACCAACAGAGCATACACATGAAAACAACTGAAAAAGAGGGAAAGAACGACAGAGACAGCAGATTCATCCTGTAATCAGTCTTCAGGGCAGGCATCATAGCAAACTTTTGTGCTACCCAGCTTGCATGCAGGGGCACTTTCTGCATTCTGGACCCCAATGTAATGCTATAACAACGTCTATTTATTACTATATGGAGCTACAGGAAATTAGTTCACGTTTTTGTAGGTGACAGAAGGGAAAGTTTTAGCAATGCTATTATTACCTAGAGCCAATTATTAAGCTTGAAAAATTGAGATGACTTACAGCACAGTTAGGGAGTTTCAGAAACTTTGGGCAGCAGAGAAAGCAAACAAGAAGGTTTAGAAGGGAAGAAGTTCGGCTTTGGATCTGCGAAGATGTCTCACTGGGATGAGCAAAGCAGCAGGGAGAGGGACAACGCAGTCCCTGCTTTACAAATCGTCGCCATTCAACAGGGAACACGCAGCATCCATTGCGCAGCGCACGTCTGCTCCGCGAACGCACGCTTYGAGTGTGTCCTGATGCTCTGCTCAGACCCTTCGCTGCCCGACTATGGAAGGGTTCCCTCTATTTTTGCATGCGTCTCTCCTTCTCCTGTAACTTAACAGTTACCGGCTTCAACCGCAGCCTTTCTCTGGGCTGTACTTTTGGTGCCACCACATGGATAATGTGACCAAGTGCAGCTCGTATGTATTCACTACAATATTTTGGCACAAAGCCGAAGAGAAAAAAGTCCTAACGAGCAGATACGGTTTAGTGACCCAAAGTAGAGTTTTTGACTCAGGAAGTTATATCTCAGTTTGAAGCAGACGCCTGCTACAGCATCACATCTCCCACCCAGGGAGACATTACAGATGCACCTCTGCCCAGTCACTGCTTTGGAAACTTCACGCACTGGGAGCACACCTTTGTGCACATTTTCGCATACTAAATCAAACGTACTTGGTGTGTGTGACTAAATTTCACCCATTCAGTCAAATTCCAATTCTCTTACGTGTTTTTTAAACACGGGAATGCTAAGATCGTTCTGGCTATAGACCTTGCTCTTTGCAGCTGGCTGCAGAYGCTGCAGCTAGTCCAACAAGTATGCTTGAGAGTGTTTAATGATTCCTTAAAGAATGGAAACATGCAAACCAAATGAGCTATGAGTAGCACAGATCTCAATGGGGAAGCAAATGGCTACAAGTTAAGAGAACCAACCAGCCCAGCATGCAGGCTGCTGACCGCAATTCAAAGGCAAGCAGATTCTGTTTCGCTGAATTAAACAAGAGTGCTTGCTCAATATGAGGAAAGCAGAGAAAAAATGTTCTTGGAGAAACAAATCCTGCTGTGCTGGATCAGTTCCATAGACTAACTAATCCGGGATTGTCTCAGGAATCACCAACACCAAATATCTCCAAGAAAGGTGCAAGATACAGACATCTCACCTCATCCTCATCTCTGAGTGAGAGATGTTAAGGGAAACATTAGCAATAAAACTACCTAGCTCTTATATATTCAGGTAGACAATATGAAAGACTAGAGTTCTACTTTATAAGCTTGAGCAGACAATGCAGTTTTAATGACTTGGTTTTCATCTTTGTTGGTATAATTTATTGGTCTCAATCAGATCCCAGCAGGGAATAGGAGGGCCAGCTTCAAAGTACAGTTACGGGCATACTAAAACTACATGTAATCATATTAGGAATACCATGTTCTCATAAGTAACGTATAAAGCAAAGCCTGACTGACAGCTGCTGCTCATGCAAGACTACAGGGCTCGAACCAGCGGGATGGGAGCTAGGACATGGCACTCGCAAAACTGGATGTAAAAGGGGAGCTGTTGCGGGGGTGAGAAGAGCGTATTGTGGTTGGCCTCAGTCAGTGCTAATAATCATTTCCATTCATAAGCATAAAAGATTCAAGTATTCCCACCCCCCCCATTGCCATTTAAAAAGTATCTGACCTAATTATTACTATCCCTGTTGTGTAAATTCAGCACTTTGTCAGTCTGAATAAATGTACATTAGCCTTAACATGAGTTAAACAAGTTTAAACAATGAAGCAAGCTTTATAAAGCTCCCTTGCTTTTTAACTTATTTGACACCACACTAAAGAGCCCATTCAGACTACAGAGTTCAGCACATTTTGGGACCCATTAAATATCCAGGTTGAGACTAGATATTCTCTTTTTCTTTTTTTAATTTGTCCTACGGAGTTTGCTAAAGTCAGCATAATTGAGCAATAAGCTGCTTTGCATTTCTTTGGCTTTGTAGGCAAGTTGAAGAAAGCTACACCCATCCTGTTCATTGCAGCCTTTTCAAAGCTAATGACAAAAACCACTTATCACTGCAAACTGGATATTAAGTGATTCCACAGAATTACTTTTAATTTAAAAAAAAAAAGGAAACTCATGGCATAAAAATGTGACATTTATGATTATTAGGAAAACTTGCACTGTTAAACTGTTTCTATTTTAGGCTTAATCTAACAACATATTTCTTTCCAGAGTCAAGTCAACCTTCAACAGCCCATGGAAAAACATTCCTCCTCGCGTCTTCTGTTTACAAATTATCCTGTGCACTAATATGGTCATCTTGTGTCCAGCAAACATTATGATTAAGTCTTCAGACATCCTCATACAGTGGGGAAGTATCTACTTGGGAGAGAAGGGACCAAAAGACTGAACCATCTGTGCAAGGTCACAGAAGGAAGAAGGAAACACATCCTTAACAGCAACACGGAAAAGCAACATACAGTTTGAGTGCCTTATGATCTCCGCTGGGGATACAGCTCCTCTCTTTAAAAACTGCCCCACAGGTAGCAAAATAGCAATCCATCCGCTGGCAAGCTGAGGCTCCCGAGTCCATCCTGAGTCACGCTGCCACCAGATCCAGGACGTGGCCTGCAAGACGAGGAAGGGTCAGTCGGGCAAGCCGGCCTGACACAGCCCCTGCAGATCAGCTCAAAAACGGCACAGAGCAAGCAGGACTGCAAATCCAGAGCGTCAGTCACCCTGATCATTCGGTGCTCTCTGCTGTCCTGGTAATCGTCAGGGAATGTACTGACAGATTTCTATAAGCAGCAGAAACAAAGGCGGCAAATGAGAGGGAACAAGAGGAAAAATTGGATGAAAGAAAAGTAGTGGTGAAGTCTGATAGATAAATGCTTCAATATGGAAAGGGGTTGTTTTTCACTAACTCATGCACTTATTTCACTGAATTAAACAAGAGTTTTTGAGAAAAGTCCCTTAGAGAGGTGATGCTGACAAACATTACACAAAGGTTGAACAGATGCTGGATCTGCTATAAAGAGCTGAACAGAAATGCTAGGGCCAAACTTTTAAAAGAGAATTTCATTTTATGCAATGTCCTGGTGAAATCTGTTCTTCCCTGAAAAAAAATCTGTGGTCAGTTCACAAATTGAATTCTGCCACTGACCTGTAAAAGAGATTTTAATCCACGTGAAGTTAAGTGCTCGACAAAACCACGGCTATGAAGTTAGCCATACCTCCACAGTAACTGGGCAGTCGGATGGGTATTTAGATTAAAAACCTGGTTTACGGACAAAATTCCCATCAACTGCAGACGGATGAGGACTCCATCCTTTTTGCTCATTTTGAAGGTTGGTCAAGTCCAAAACAGACAAAAATCCAACCTAATTCTAATTTCTAGCTGTCAGGAAGGAATTATATCAGTTCCATCTTACAGAAGGAAATCGGCGCTGTCTAGTAGTAATCAGTTCCATATTTGTGAAGCCTTCCAACAAAACACTTTTTGTCTATGCTTTGTATTCATCTTCGGACATACTGATTTCAGACCCTCTGTGGATTGTAATGTATAAACAGCCCTTTTATTTTTAAATGCAAGTAAGAAACTATTTGGCAGGGTCACCACAGTTCTGAATCTTGAGCAAAATATACCAACTGCAACTGGCGTCTAGGCTGCAAAGCAAGCAAGACAAGACAGGACGCTTGAAGACAATTGTGTTCGTTCAGTTTTGCTAAGAATAGGACATTAATAAGAAATATTTTAATCTAACAAACATCATTTTTTAAAGGGAAAAACACTTTAAGTGTTTTTGGTCAATTTGATAGGCATGTGATGATCTCATGGTGTGAAGTGGGAGACTGAAGCAGAAGAGATGGGAATTTCCAATAAAATCTCCCAACCTTTTTAGCAAACCGGATGTATTTTCCCACTCTATGCCTCTCAAACTTTATTCCCGTTAGAGAAAAGTTAATTCTATGATCAGTGCTGAAGAAGCTGTGGGAAATAAAACCTAAAATACCCTTACAGAATGAATTGTGTCCCTTGAAGTTTATTATTCACTAACTACAGAGTTTTAGGAGCAGGATGCTGCTGAATTCTAATCTCCCCAAAACAGAGATTGGTTCCTCCTCTTCACCTCTGCCTTCCCCCTGGATGCTGGGAGTGCTTCGTCTTCTCTGGAGGATTTTACTCTCGCATGCTAAAAAAACAGGGCTGCTACACCCCCACTGGTCTCAGCAACATTACAAGCCAGTCTAATTTCAACTAAGATTCACAGAGATGTAGAAGTCTTGAAGATGCAACATTTTTTAGAGATTTTGTGGAAAAAAATGGCTAGAGATGAGACCTCCAACAGCAATGCTATTACAGAAGGACAGGATGCTTCCTGAGCTCTGCAGCTACCTGCCAGCTGGCCGATCAGCACATACCTGCAGCTCAGCTCCTAGTTAAAAGGCTCAGGAAGGAGCTGACGGTACTGGGAATGAGTCAGGAGATGTGCAAGGAATGGAGATACTGGGAGGGACTAGGCAGTAAAGGAGAGAGGTCACCTTTACTGCAGTGTGTGGGAACCAAGAGAAAAATCCACCCCAAACTCACCTTTGTGGGCTCCCGGACTCGCAGGTGTTCGGTGTACAAGGTTCACTGTCCTCCAGGAAGGGAAAAGCCACASAGTGTCAGCACCTCCAGGCACCTTCCCAGGTCACCGCATGGAGCAGGCTACCACAGGTTTATCAGCTGCAGCAGTGCATCATAGCTGCTCCACAAGGCCAGAGGCTACGCAGCCTCACCAGGCCACATGCTGTTGTGTATCACCATGAGGGACAAGGAGAAAGCAAGAGCTTTCAGGATCTGCTGTGAGGTTGCAGGAAATATCACGTCTGTTTTGGTGTGATCAGGGAATACAACTATAGTACTGACAACCAGTACCAGGCTCACGTCCACTGAGTTTTAGTGGATGGACACCCTCAATTTTTCAGTTTTACAGGTACAATACAGGTACAAATATTGAAAGTACTGAAAGCCGTGCAAGTGTGCAAAGAGATAATCTGCAGGACTGTAAAACAAAGTATATGGCTTTACAACCCCTTTTCACTGGTGCATATCTGGGCCAGGTTTCATGACCAGCATCTGATTATTGGCTATGCAAAGGAAGCTGTTGAATTTCAGTCCAGTTCCCAGTGGGCAGGTTCCACATCACAAAAAAATCCCACTATTATACAACTGACATTAATTGGATCCTTTTTAAACTCTTCAGAAGAGAGGCCAAGGCTTGAACTTCATGGAAACAGAACTAACTGTTCTGTGAACTCCTCCAAACAGACACATGGATGCAATGCTGTAGAGCCTTCTGTGGCATCTCAGAAATATAGAAGGTTTCAGATTCTAAAACTTCTGCAGTCTTCAACTTTCACCAACATTCAAATTCACCTACATTAAAAGAAAATTAAATTGCCCTCCCCCACAAAAAGAAAACCACAACAAAGCAAACAACCTCAAGCAAACTATTTGCTTGAATCTATTAAAACTTGCCAAGTCAACGTTCCAGTCTCAACTGCCTAGCCCAGCCTGCCAACAACAGAAGTGTCAGTTTTTTGCTCTTCTATTTTACACTAACAAAAGCCAATTGTGGCGATGAATTGCATCACATGCCAACAATATATCACATTCCTTCACAGCTGTTTTTGGTAAAAGGAAGGAGAAGACCTCATCTGTCACTGACAACACTTCTATAAACTGTAAACATTTTAAGAAATCCATCCACAAAGTCAGGATGGTGAACTACCAAACAAAAGCTTTCCTAACGAAGTGGCATAGCACAAACTATCAATTCCAGATAAAAATGCTATGTGTATATGAAGAATCAGTTTGCTAACAAAATCATGACAGTCGTGAACTTATTTTAATAGGTCCTCTGAGAAGGTCAGGAAAAAAAAAAGTCACTACAGTGCCCCAATGACCAGGAAAACCTGTTACCATGTGAGCAAACTGGATTTTCCCTAACATATTATCAAGGAAGAGGAAGCAACAATGTGTATTATATTTTCTCATATTCTTTAGCAAAGTAATAACTAAGTCAAAAGCATTAAGTTAATTCCCCTTAAGATTTATAACTGGTCTAAATAAAAGAAAAATGCACTCCTACAAAATACTAATAGGAATTTAACATGTATTGTCAAAACAGAATTACATTGCAAATAAAGGGACTGCCACTGTATATCTTTTAGTGCAGTAATTTCACTATCTGTAACTAACAAATAATAAAGGATAATAGCAAAGAAAAAAAGAAATACAAGACAGGGAGAACAAAACTGATTACTAGACACGCATATAAAATGTGGCTAAGTGCTTCCTGGAAGCTCAAATAAACCTCAAACTATTTGATGTGATGTATAGATGCATTCGCATCTTTGGAAAACAAAAATGCTTACCACCATATAAATTCTAAAACGAGCCAGTTTTTAATTATGCCTATCAAAATAATAATAAAATCTGAGCAGTTTCATTCRACACACTCGAACCATGAAGACCACCTACGCAGGTATAAACACAACATTTGAATTTCCAATTAACTAYTGCCAACTGTAAAGGGGGACACTTTTAAAAATAAATTATGAGGATAATTAATCATTTTCACACAAAAAAGTAACAATGTAACATCATGTAGTGGTTTTAAAAGACTCTTTTTTTGCGCTTCTATTCTAGTTAGTTTGAACCACAATTATAAAAGCAGATTTTAATTTAAAAAGAGGAAGAAAGGAAGGTGAAAAGCTTCCAGCCTCCCCTCTGATCATGTCATGCAGATATTATTGGATTCAAATATCACTCAGCCACAAAATCACTGCAATGGAACACTAACACTTTAAAAGTATTTCTGTGTTTGAAAAATTCTAAGAATAAAAAGGCCCCCCAAAAGTCCATGATAATACATGATGACAAATTCCAAGGTTATTCTGTTCTAATACTGGCAAAATGAACATCTGTTTATCTGTTCAGCTTAACATGAAGTGTTATGGTTATATGACAGCCGCAAATTTTATTTAAATCAGTCGCAGGGATAATATGCGTCAGTATAGAAGCAAAACTCATACTATAGCAAAACATAATATACTTTGCATCTTTGTGTAAGAAGAAATTAAGTCAAATATTTGTTTGCTGTTAAGAATTTTGTCAGAAAATAAAACAATGTGTACTACAGATGTTCTGAAAGCAGCACATTTCAGTTGCCTGCAGAAGGAGAGAAGTGTTCAAAGACACTAACTTCAGCCTTGAAGGGTTCCCTCCATCAGCTGCCAATGGGTTTCTGACTTGTGTGATACTTATGCCAAATCCTTTCTCCTTAAAAAGCCAGTTCAGATCTGCCTGCCGTTCTATTCTGTTTCAAGACATAATTTTCTCCCCCTGTGCAAGTGCTCATATTCTTCATTTAAGCTGAAAAGCCTGAATTCAGGTCAGAATGGCAAATTCCTCCTCAGAGATATACACAGAACCTCACTGTTTCAGCGGAAGAGGAAGGAAGCTCACACTTTTGTTCCACTCTATTATGAGTTTCTAACAAAAGAAGGGAAACTTAGACCTGATACTTCAAACTTTAAAACAAACACCACTAACAACAAAATCCCTAAGCTTTTGGGGGAAAAAACAGCCATGCAATTACAGGCCCATATTTATATATAATGATTTACAAGTACATATCCTGTTATTAAAAGCAGACTACAATAATATGTWCAATAAGAATATTGTACAAATATTTTCAAGATGACTATGCTTTCATATACTCCATCAAAACGTACATTACTTGAAAATACCTACAGAACCTTTAAGAAATGTATACTCATTCTATTGAGGGCTCAGATAGCTAGTAAAACAAAGTATTATTGCTCTTCTTACTATCAAAAAGTTTCAAGAAGTTTAGACTTCTGGACTACTACAATGAAAACTGCAATTACAGCTTCAGCAAATATCAATAACAGTGAACACTAGGCAGATCCTCCTACYCTCTCTCCCCACTACTGAGGACACTGTCTAGTGCGACTAAGAATGATGGCATCCACCCATAAAAAACAACAACAACAACAAAAAACTAYTTTGTGTAAATAATCCCTCATTTTAAAATGACGTCTGCCGATAGAACATGGATTTTGGTCATCTATTTCTTATTTAATAGAAGTTGCAACTAACACAAGTTCATTAGCTATTCACAGGTTTATAAACAACTYGCAAACTGAATAATTCCAGATAACATCAGATTACAACAAATGTTCTGTATCAGAGTTGTACAGAAAAAGCCTTAGGGAAGGAAAGCGGTAATGAATGTTACAATCAGGCACATCATTGTTTCAGAAATAGTATGCTGTGTGAGTAATCCAATTGGAACACTCTTCCTTTGAGCGTTTTGCTGAGCTGTGTGATGTAAAAATAGATTTGTACGCCTCAGATTTCTCCTCACTGTCTGCAATGGATCTCTTCGTGGTACTGGAAGAGCCTTTATTGACTTTTCCTGGTACAGATGAACTTCCACTATCTGCTAGAGAAAAAGCAACAAAATGAAGCATGTGTAACAACCCACAACTGACAAAAGCATTTAAATTAAAACTGATAAATCAAAGTATCTAAAAAGTAATGTGTATAGAAATGAAGTATATAAATTTATTCAAGACTGACTCTCACAAACATATCTTATAATTGAACTAAAAAGAAAACATGTTCCTAGCTTATGGAATTTATTCTCAAAATGCATTTAGAAAACTTGGAGAGAGAGTAATTCTTTCCTGCTTGTGGAAACTCCTTGCACTGTAATTCAGTACTGACAACATTTATTCCTCTGTGAGAAATGGCTCCGACTCTAGTCTTAAGAAAGAAACATGAAAGTATTCCACCACCCTGAACTATTGTTTGAAAATTAGCTATCAAATGACAAAAGCTAAACTTGTGACATACTATCCCCAGGGAATCTATCTACTCCCTTTATTCTTTGCAAAGTCATTTATAAGCAATAACAATGGTCTGCATCATTTTATATTTGGGACAGGAAAATGCCCATCCCACTGTTTCTGATGCCATTTCTCTCGGTGTTTTTATCTACTGCTATAAGAAACCCTGCTTCTTACCAACTATTTAATCTTCTCCAAAGTACAAGGACAGTATTTTAAAAAGTGCATACTATGTCTCTTGAGCAAAGAAAGCAGAAACTCCATATATTTAGTATAATTTAGGCACAACTGCATGGAAATAGCTAGTAGGGGGCCTGTCTGAAAATGCATTTAACTGATTTGTGCATGCAGTCATGGGAATTACATGTATAATCTTAAATCGTCATGGATCATAACTTTTTATCTTTGGAGAATGCTGCTCTTAATGCCACTAATAGCTGTCTGGAAAGAATTACCAAACACTGGATTAGAAAGAAAGAATATGTATGCTGGAAGTCCAGAAACCTTAGGGTGCCATGTTCACAAATTAATTCCTATGCTACTGGCATTCCACTGCCCATCTTCTCCTCACTCCATGGACTTTTCTCTATTTCCCTTCTCTCCTCCTGTTCCCCTGCTAGTTTGGCAATACAACTGCTGTCAGAAACATAAACCAATGACCTGACATTTCAAAAGTGATATTTTTCCTTCACATAACACTCTTAGAAAAGAAAAATGTCAAGCATTACTAGAATTACTATGTTCCTAAGCACCTATAAGCAATTATAATAATCTGGAATGAAATATTTTTTAAAAGTCTATCCTTAATAAACACCGACAGTAGGTGGCAGGTAAGACATTTCTAATGGAAATTCTCTCAGCTTCTCAGACAGTTTATCTGAAGCTCATCATTCAACTATTCTTAGACTCTTCAAACAAATTATATAGTCTTTTTCTGTGGTTGTAACACACACAATCGAATACTTCACCATGAAACTCTGACTGACCTTAAAAATGTGCCCATTCTTACTGCTCTGGACGAAAGTGTCAGAAGGAATTGCAGACACATACATATTACATAATACTTATTACCTAAAGAGATGGCACCATCACTGGACTAAAGGACAGCCAAGTTTAATCATAGCTGCGCGACTGCTGTAGATATATCAGTACATCCTGCAGTTATATTCCACTGCTAACAGTGACACATAGGAGATTAGTAGCTAAAATGGCAGATTAAAAATAAAGTCATTAGCTTGGGACATTTTAATGCACTTCATTGAAATGGACTGCCAAAAAAGATTTTTTGTCCATCCTCACTTATACTTAAGGGAAACAACTACTAATTGTCCTCACACTATCTCCTTGMCAATAAAACAAACACACCAACCCCCTGACCTGTACCAGTAAGAATCTCTTTCCCCACCAACTTAAAGCACAGCAATATTGGAATGACAAACAAACTTCAGTCTGCCTTGTCTCACAGTGGAAGAAAATGCTAGGTGTTGAGAAGTGTCTATTATTTTATTAGCTATCTCTGATACTGCAGCATTTGCAAATAATAAACGTGAGTAAAGATCCTCTTTTAGGTGTTTTATGAAAGGAAAACAAAAAGGTCATCCCTACTCTGCGGAGCATTTAATCAAAGTATAGGACAAAGGATAGCAGATGGGACACAGGCAAAGAGGGCAGAATAAGGAAAATGTGACAAAAAGTAGTCCTTGCACACTTTCAGCATAGTCAATTTGGCAGGTTTTGCAGATATTAAAGCAAAGGTCTGTTTTAAGAGAAAGTTAAAGCTGTATTCTTTTCCTTAGGGAAAAGGGAAAAGGGAAAAGGGAAAAGGGAAAAGGGAAAAGGGAAAAGGGAAAAGGGAAGGAATACACAAGGAATGGCAATGTGGTTAAAGTGACAAACAGTCTTTCACTTTCTTTTTAAGTGGGAGAGACTAAAGCAAATAATTTAAAAAATTGTTAAATGTTGGTCTTCCCAAGTTCCAATTCAGGGTCCTTAATCAGTTTCAGAATGAGGTTACGTAAGTCAGTAAGGAAGAATCAAACAGAAAACTCCTCCTGGGTTCTCACACCCGTGCTCATGTGCACAAAGATTACACACAAAACATACCTATGCATTTGTAAAGTTCCAGCCTGAGAAGTTCTTCATGCAAATTGTGGTACCATAACACAATTTTGGTCATAAAGAAGGGGAGTGATAGGGTAGCTTCCAAAAATTCTGGTATAAAATAGCCAGAGAAGGATCTCTCCTACAATATTTTTCAAAGCAGAACCATTTGTTAACTTTTTCACAGTTAGATCGAAGTATAARCACCAACCTGAACTTTTGGTGAATATAATCTGCCTCTTTTCTTTAGAAGTGGAATTGATACAATCTTTTCCATTGTTAACCTTTGATGGACCTGGAGAATCTACGAAGAAATAAGTGAAATCATGAATCTGTTTAATGACTCAGAAGGGTACATATCATTTGTAGCTGTGACATTACCTTCATTGGTATCTTGCTGAGAAGCTGATTCTGCTGACTTGCATTTCTTTGATTTCTGAAACAATACAAGCAGAAATCTAATAATATACTGAAAAGACAGACACACAACTCCAATTTTGGCATTGTATATCAAATACATTTGCTACTTTTTATTTTTTTATGCAGTGGAACTGTTCCTTCCATAATATTGCTCCACACTTTTGAAATTATTTCTATATGGAAAGATAATAATCTTGGAAACCATGAAGGCACCTCACGGACAAGTGCACAGGCTGAAATTAAGCTGTCTGAATGCAGTATTTTGGTTTGTACACCTATTTTTATCATTATGATAATCTGATATTCTGAACCCATGTGGCAGGACACTAAACTATAAGACATTAAACAGGACACAGTTACCTGTAATCAATAAAGACAGTTTAAAATAAAAATTTCAGAATAATCATGCATCTCATACCCACTTTATTTTATTTAGTTAACAGAATATCCCTCCTGGGTATAATTCAGTAACTGGACCATTTGTGCTTGATTGCTTGGGAAGAAAAGGTGCACAGAATAGTTAATATGGATTTTTTAAGACCATCTGCAGACCAGACTTTCCAAGTCCATTTATGTGTGCCCAAAATAATAATAATAAAAAAAAAACCTGCAGCAGCAACAACAGGAATCCCATTACTGCCCTGGATTACATAAAATGTCACATTGAAAAATGAAATGTATTAAAACAGCCACTGGCATTATTATCACAAAAGCTGATTCAGTACACATGCAGAATGGTGTACATATTTCAAAAAGGCTGCACAAATTCAATAAAAATAAATATCTTAAATATGTTATATGACCCAAGCTGTCAAGAACATGACTAATCCTTGAGGAAACAAATGCCATACCATGTTACTGCAGAGCTTAGCCAGAAGGTGGTGGTAGAGGGTTACTATTCTAAAAGCAGACTTGGCTCTCCTGTTGTTAAGGGCATATGAAAAACCTCTCAGTATTACGGACAGGTTTATTAAGAAAAGTTACCTTTTAGTGTCTAGGATCTAAGTTATGAGGCGTTTGCAGACATATATATATGTATGTATATATTATATATATTTAATTACATGGAACATTTAACACACTTGAGCTTGAATAATTTTTTATGCTAGTGGTAGCTGTGTCATCCTTATGCTTTGTCTCATGGTCATAACGAAAAGGAATTTGCATTTCTGGCTCCAACTGCAGTAAGTCCACTTAGACTGCTCCCCTAGTTGAAAGGTGAAGACGAGGAAGAAGTCTAAACAGCAGTGTCAACGGAACCAAAACAAGACACTTGCCCTCTGGTGCTGGAGCTGATAGATCTCAGAACAAATCATGCCAATAACAGTAGTGAAGACTGGTTTTGGTTGCACAAAGATCACTTGGTGCAGCAAGGGAAGGCAGTATTGTAAAAGGCACCAGAACTTGAGGACAAAATACACAAGGTCTGCTAAGAGATTTGCAAAAATGTACCTGCCAGTGATGTAAGTCTGCACTAAACAAAAAAGTTTTTTTCCCCCCCAGTAATGGCAGACAGAATCCAAAGGCCAAAGCATAATTTCCTCTTGTCTGCCATCACAAGCAACTGTGCTGTCACAGTAAGACACAGAAGCGCCCAGCAATCTTTGGTACTTCATCTCTATCTTGCAGGAGTTGGGGATGGCTTCAGCTTTCAGCCTATTCCAGACCACTGCAGCCAAAGCCATAGGTACCTCATTTACAGAGATGGCTACCTTCCTAACGAAAATGGAGTGCAGTGACCACGATTTTGGGGCTGATTACTCATCTACTGGGATCTGCAGTACTCTATCTTCAAATAATCTTTAAAGCCCTTTTAAACATTCAATTACCAAGTACTGAAAAGAACAATGAGAGAACCATCTGAAAAAACAGCATAAAATTTACAGTATTTTCCTCCCATTCTTAGGCCAGAAGTTACAGGGCACTAAGTGCAGAGGCTGTTAACGGAGAGGAATCAGAACACCAGGATTTCTCTGGGTAACCATCCTTTTGTCATATTGCCAAGGCCCAGTGAAGCTGTATCGGTGCAGATGAAAAAGGACCCAGCAACAAAAAGGACCCATACACTTGCTGGTAAATTAGCAAGTATTTGTTTCTAAAGAATCTAGGAAAATGCTGTACATCTAATCTTAGAGGCAGACAAAATCGGCTACAGAAACAGGGGTGAGATGATCAACCTCCGTCTACAGTCTCAGTTGCTGAAAGTTTCAGACGATGATGATTTATGCTCTTGAGACCCAACTGAACTGAGTCTGAACTGAGTCAAYGCTACAGCTTTTGCTTGCATTGTCATCTTCCAGAATAGCAATGCTAGTTTAGAAAAAATAGCACTGCTGGAAAAGGCCCCATGTGCAGAACTGTCATTTGATAGTACAGTACCACAGAGCTGAGGTACTACTGCTTTATCAAAAACTAAATTTCAGTGGCATTTTGCCTGGTTAGATTGGAAAAAAAAGAAAAAAAGAAAAAAAGACTTCAGTGTGCTGGAAATTAGCATTGCCAGTAACTACACAGAACTACAAAAACCACAAAACATGAAAAAATTTCCCAGTAGAGTTCTTTGAGAATCTGACCAGGAACCCACATACCCCAACATCCTGTTTCTGCCGGTGGCCAGCAGAGGATACTTGGAGAACAGAAACTAATAACCTGCTATCATAATAAAATAGAAATAAAGAAATGAAATAAAGAAAAAGATCTTGCTCATTATTGCAGTTAACTAATACTAGTTGTTCRTTTCAAGAAAAACCTAAAGAATAACTGGCACACTGTCTTTTATACCCTCAGCATTGAATTCTGATTTTCAGAGCACCATGCACTGCCTGTTAGTCAAAAGAAAGTTTTGGTGCATAGAACTTAAACACACTATCAGTGGAATATGCATATGGACAGTCTTGTGTGAGTGAGTTTTACTTTTAAAACTAGCACCAAAGTACAGTGCAGGTTACTGAGTAAATCCTGCAGTCTGTATAAAGTTAGCAAAAAAAGTTATGAGATCTAATAGAAGATTTCATTACGGACAGGAACTACTGCATTTTTTTTTAAAAACAATATAAAAAGATTACCTTTTCTAGTTTACTTTTAAGTCTTCTATCCTCCATTCTTTTCTTCAATATTTCCACATCTTCTTTATTACCATTAAGGATAATCACATCTTCCTCTTGAAAGGGAACACCACACTTCAAGGAAAAAAAAAGACAAAAACAGTAATTTTTCAAGATCTTTATGTTGGTGAACCTTTGTTAAAAGTAAACCTATGTTTAAAATCTCCAAGGAGCTCTCCATCCCTTCGCTTTGTCCTTTGCCTTTTCTTTGTCTTTTCCAATAGTTCTTCTCTTTTAATACAGCTGCTCACTTTCCCTCAGAGGGAAAATCTCAGTAGTTTTTATCACTGAGCACAATAATACCAAACGATAGCATTATTCTTCCTGGAAAGGATAAATACTTATCTTAGTAGTGAATTGTGAGCTTTTGGTAACCACATTTACAAGCAGCTCATGTATCAATCTGCATAGCAAATTCTAAAACAAGTTCAGAAGTATTCCATGCAAAAGGGCTATGGAAATTGCGTATTTATTTCATGCAATCTTTTGTGAACAACATTCTTAACTTTTTTTTTACTTGAACAAATATTACATACAAAACAAAGAAACAAACAAACAACCTGTCTTAATTTATGCTTTTAGATCAAAACCACCCAGGGTTGCCATCTGGAAAACACAGGTGGAATAGTTCTGAAATGAAAAGTATTTACAAGAAAGGGGAAATGAAGACAGTGTCCTGTTTTCATTCACTGGAACAGATAATTTCTTGCCATGACAACAGCCAAATTATGTTACAGGGAGTGACCAAACCTTTCCAAACGTATTTTAATTACAGGAAGTTATACACACAGAACCCACTCCACTTTCCTGTGTTTCACTAACTCCACTAGGTACTATTTATTATTTGGATGAACATCAAACATTTTTTAATTGTCAGCACTGTTGAATGCAAAGTTTTCATTCTGATTTAAAAAAACCAACTTTCCGTTTATGCAAAAAAGGGATTTTATCTCAACATTTTGGAATGCTGAGATAAAAAGCAAAAACTAATTTAAGTTTTGAAAACTCAGAAAGGTTGCTTTCTCAGATTAAGTTCTTCTGGAGCAGATGTTTGTCTTAAGATATCACAAGGTCTTCTTTTGTGTACCTTGTTTATATTGTGCTGTAGTTCTTGTCTTTGCAGCATCCTGACCAGAGGACATCCCTATATCAGATTAAATCTGAACGCTATTTGCAACGGATAAAAGCACTAAAACAGCAACTGGCAAATCTTTATGCAACATTCAAGCTGTAATTGTAGAAAAGTGGGATGTTGACTGAAGCAGACAACAGACGAGCTGTGTAATTTTTGTGCAAAAGCCCTTTCAGGATCCAATTATAAAAGCATATTTAAAATGGCTTAACATACTTGTATCAAGGAATTAACAGATGTGCATGTATAGAAGGATTAATCAAAAAGTCTTCAAAATCTGATAATCATACATTTATGTATCCTACATACACATATCTACTTTACAAACAAACAAAAATACATTGAAAACTTACTATCCTTACTGTTCTAAAGATTAAGAGCTGTAAAAGGCATATTAGCTTAGGCACAAATGACATCTTTTGCACTTAAACTAGTAAAAGTAATAGAAAACCTACTTTCTAGAATAATTAAAATCTTTCAAATTTCAAGTCATTTTAATGTGTGGAAGGGTTTTTGTCTTTCTTAGAGGATAAAATAGAAGAGCTTTTTAGCAATAATGAAATTTGCTTTATAAAGATTTCTCTTGATTCTAAAACCTTCTTCTACTCTAAATTTCAGCAACATAAGACAAGGTTTGTACCTTATTTCCTACTGCAAACTACTTTTGACAGACAAATGTTTGTACAGCATCTAAGATGATGTAGTCCCATCCATGACTTCTCCAGTTCAAACACAAATAAATAACAGGTAAATTATGCTTTCATATCTAGATTTTTACATCCCTTACTGTTTAATGTCCTGCGAGAAACCTGAAATCCTATTCCCAAATCATAAATAGTAAACTAATTCCTCCAGTCTTCCTAAATATGATCATTACTAGGAAATGCACAAAACCATGAATACTTTTCCAAAACAATTCCCAACAGATTACGGAACATATATCACGACAAACGGATTGTCCCGCTTTAAACAGGGCAGCATTTAGAAAGGCGGATTGAACAGATGCCCTATTCAATCAGGGACCGAATCGCTGCTCGCTTGGCAGCCCATTCACCACAAGCCGATATATTAACAGGGAGTTACAAAACACAATAATCTTTAACTAAAAACATGTTCTGGGAGAGATGCTTTTCCAGAAGCTTGTTCATTGGAGGTTTGGGAGCGTAAGCTTTGATGAGCACCATTTTCTATGTCTGAGTAGGGTGGCAAGGGGGCAAAGGGGAAACGGTAATTTGGGAAGAGGAGAAAAAGTCTTCTACATATTAGCTCACAGAACATTAAACTTTCACGCAAAAGTTATAGCATCTATATAAAAATACTGTTAAAGATGACGAATGATTTACAGAATTTCCTTTAAAGTCAATGATAATTTTGTATCTGCAATACCTACAGCTGTGCCTTAATTCACTTTCAGGTTCTCTCTATATTTATTTCTGACCAACTTCCTTTTTTTTATCCATAAAAGTATAAACCATACCAACTTTCCTACTCATTTCCAGTACTCCAAAACTTCATAAATCCCGTATATTTGAACTGTTAACTTTTCACTTAACAACCCCCCCCCCCAAAAAAAAACTTAATAAAAGTAGTAACGCAGCAAATGGTCAGTCTAAGAAGATAGCTCATTTATGGTCTTTTTAGTTTCCAGACAGTAGAAAGGACCTGAGGCAATTCCTTGCTAAACTTATCTGCTGCAAGTTGGAAAGTTTCAGCAGGCAAAGAGTTAAGAAAATTGGGGGGGGGGGGAGGAGGAGGAGGAGAGAGGGCTAGTTTCCTTTCCAGTTCTCATCATCTAGCACGCTCCGTTAGCAGTGCAGAGGTTAAAGCCTCTGAGGTAGAGCAATACTATTTATAATCATCAGCAATGTACTCTCTACGTATTTGAAAGACTGATTTCAGCCCTTTAAAGGCTGTCTCAGAACAGTGGCAGCAAAAATTTGGAGAAGATCAAGTTTTCTCTCATTATTGTGAAGCAGAGGACATTTCTTCTGAGGCTAAACAGCATTACTGCAGAATAAATATGCTAAGCATTGCGGGAAGCCAGATGAAGCCTTAAATGAAAACATTCATGTTAATATTTAACCCCTTTCACTTACGCGAGACCTCTACACAAGCAACAAAACGAAGAATGCTGTCTGAATTTTGCTGAAGGACAATGGGGCTTTTTATTTATTAAATTATGCTGCCTTCTCCTGGCTAATTTTGTGCAAGGTAAGACTGAATAAATTCGATTTTAGAACTTCAAATTTAAGGGGGTTGCTTTTTCTTTATTAAAGCCCAGTATGTTTTAACTTTTGTAGAGCAACAAATATTTTCACTTCAGGTATTCTCACTTTTCCCTTCTGAAAATATTTGAACCTGTAATAAGGCTAATAATCGTATTTTTTTTACTTTGTAGACCTACAGTAGTCATATTACTACAAGCGTTATTAGTATCAGAAAAATCACAGTACTTGCAAATACCCGTTATGCTCTTTTAAAAGGAGCTTAAATTTTTTACAACGCTATAACTTAATATAACTTATTTAACTTAACTGTTTAAATAGCTATCATATTATTTGTTTTAAATTGTTATGAGGTCAATATACTATACAGCAAAGAAAAAAATACAAACAAACAAAAAAGAAAGCACATGAAAAGGTACACCTTCATAAATCTGTTTCACGTTTATGAGTAAATGCTGATCCAATATTTTAAAGTAAAAATGATTTCAAATTTCTAAGGCAGTATTAATTGGGTTTGATGAAGAAATTTTTTTCTTTTACTTGATGGTTATCATAACATAGAAGGAGACTCAGCAGACTTACCCAGGCAGAAGGAAAAAGCGTATCAAAGTAAAAAGCAGCAAAAAGCACTGATTTTAACACTTAAGTTTTTAGAGGGCTGAATTAGCATTCACTTACTTATAAAATGTCTACACTAAGACCTGCATGAGTATTTTTTCATTCTTTCAGACAAAAAACGGACTTATAAAAAGATTTGGAAATACAGGAGCTAATACCTTTTAACCATTTAATTATTAGAAGATGAAGTATTCTTAAGACATTTGTTTCACTGAATTATGAAGTCATTTGAACTGAGGTTTATCTAAACATTAGTATTAAGCAAATACAAAGAGTATAGACAAAACAGAAGATTCAGAGATGCAATGATGTAGTACAAAATTCTATGGTAGGAACAAACAGAGAATTGTAAAATGATTTGATTATGAAATGCACTGCAAGCTAATGGGGTCTCGATGAACTAAGATATTTCACAGGCATATTTTCAGGCACAAATATAATTCCACTTTTCTTCTGAGTTCACCTTTTTAATTGAGGTGGAGCAGCCTAGGTTTAAGTCAACAATTTTCCATTAAGTAATATCCACAAAAGCTGCTACAAAGATGCTTGAAAATCCCTACAAATGGGCTATTTTTTGAAAAATGCGTAACACTAATCTTGGCACTTCTGTAAATTAAGTCAACTTGCCACTCCAGATTTAGAACAGCTATCCATACCATAAAAAAGGTTCTCTGAGTTTCAGAGAGATATTTTGTTATCAATAACTACCTATAATGGCACTCTAGCAAAACAATAATAATTAGAAAAGGTAATATACTCATAGACAAGGTTACGCCTGAACAGAGGATCGTCTTAACAGTAAGATCCTGAAGATACTCTTCAAGGGCAGGAGAAAATATGGCAGCATGGCCCTCAACAGCAGAAAACAGTGTAGGGGCTAGAGGATTCTTGTAAGTGACACAAACTGCATGCCCCGGGGAATGACAGCTACGATACTAGCTCTGAATCTGAAAAAACACTAGCAGAAAGCCARCATTTTCATTCTGTTATATACTGTCAGATTGAAAGATGTGTAATTCTGTTCTTGAAGGCAAGTCCTCATCATTCAGTCATTCCCCCAAAATATTTTAACACTGGGGAAGGGCTTGTTTCTTCTTACCCGATAGCGGAGTGCTTGGGTACATTCACACTGCCGTATAGAACACACCATCTAGATGCTATGGAGTTCAAGAGGAAAAATCCACAGCAAATACTTAACCCGAAACATCCCTGGAAGCTATTACTTGATGGATAATAAAAATGCAACTGTAAGACACAAACAGGTTATAGCCGGGTTCCCTAGGGAACTATCCTTTGCAAGCTATCCACAGAGATGTATTTAATGAAAAAACAAGAGACAGCACTCATCCTGCACARGCGCAGGATTTTCTAAGCAGTCTAAAGCCTCCTATATATACATATATATATATTTTTATAACTGCCCACTGTCTTCAGTGTAATTCATATGCCAAGGATGAACTCTCCATGTGACACAGACCATAAAGATCTCATCACATTCACAAACTCAGAGTGACCTCAGTGCCTCTCCTGTAATTACTCACTCACAACAAAAGAGTTTCTCTGGCTCCAGCTCCACAAAAACCAGTGCTTCCCTAACGGACACTCCCTCTCCCTAACCTCTGCCATTGGGCACCTGGCAGCCATTACGCTAATCTAGTCTTGGCTCTCTTAGTCACCTGGTAGCAGGCTACAGCACTGGCGTCTTTCATTTTTACTGTGAAAATCCTTGCTTCCACCTTTCAAAGGCATTTTCTTTTCCAACTCTCTTTTTGAAAGGTTGATGTGGACACGAGTGCTTAAGTTTTTGCTTTAAATGGATGAAAGACTCCCAATCAAGCTTGTTTACAAAGTAAATGTATCCCTTAGGAGCTGCTAAGAAAAAAAAAAAAAAATCTTCTGGGACCTGATTTCATAATGTTTTTCTTCGGCCTATGCATTCAACGCAGACTGAAGAGCACTGTTGACAGGACATAGAAGCAAAATGGATGAATCCTCCACCTAACACGCAAATCCACCTTTTTTCGGAATGCTAAGTGGAAAAGAGGCGTCCTTCCAGCATGAAATCCAGTGCATACCAGTAAGGACAATAAGATAAATACATTCTTTTCCAACAGCCTAATGAGTTCTTAAAATTTTAGTATTATAGAGTATCTGGTTTGCTGGTTCAAATTTTCTGCTTTTAAAGCTTTTTAAACTGTGTCTCATTTCTACTTTAACTGCAATGCCTTCCTTATTTTCAAGCTTCTAAAACAGACATATACTGAATTTTCATTAAAAGAAAGCAGAAAAAAGAGAAATATTTACAGGTGAAATACAAATTTCTCTACAAACAATTAACTTGAATAAAGTACAAGAGAACATGAATACTCTCTAAAACTGCAAATAAAAGCTTTCTTAATATAACTACTAAGTATACTGACAGCTGATGGAATCTTTCCCCCCCCCCTTTCCAGGAATTTTGTCTAGGAAGTTCTGTATCAAATGCTTCAAGGAAAAGACTTCATGTAATAGCTGCGGGATTCAGGAACTTCTGTGTTGTCATGCTTCTGACTTTTCAGCAAGGAAGGTATTTKTAAGAAAAAGATAATCATGAAAATACACAATGGAAACCTACTATGCTGATACCAATATAAATTATACACTTCTGTATGAATGTTAATACTGGCAGTAGTATACTTTATTTCAGGATATGCAAGTCTGCTAAAAATAAGGCATGAGTGTTGTCCACATGGTTTGTTTTCAAAATCAGTAATATAAAGATGATGGAGACAAAAAGAGATCTCAAGTAAGTTAGAAAGCCTTGCTGACTTTATAAGAACAAAGGATGTATTTTGTGAATTACAATTTAGACTTTTCACTTTGTTTATTTAATAATTTTTCTGCTGCTGAGTACCAGCTGGTCATAGTGAACTGGAACATAATGCTGCCAAACAGAACTGGCAAGTCCCCTTGATTTGCAACAAAGCAGCACCCATTTCAGAATATCTTGCAATAACACCAGAAAAATTACAAACTATGCAAATATTTACCATTCCTGAACCAACACTAGAGAGTAAGGAAAAAAAATAACATGCGTGTAATCTTCCGAACCCRTGGACACTATAGTTGCAGCTGACAGCAGTAAGGTTGAGGCTAGTAAAAATAACCCTTATTTGGGAACATCATTGGAACTGGTTCCTCCCCCAAGTATCTGCTTCTGTGGAACCTCTCTGTGCTTGCAAGCAGCATGGGAAGTACATTGGCTCTGAATACAGATAAAGCATGACACATACACTCAGTATATGGCTAACACAGCAAACCAAAATGCTTTTTTTTCCTTTATGTACAGACAGATATACAATATACTTGAACATACAGATATACATATGTATATCCCTCACATATCCAGAAACTGGATATACTCCGCAGTCCAACTCATGGACTGTGGAATGTACAGATCCAACTACATTCTTCAGATGAGTATCCCAAAAAAGGAGATTTAGTTTACTAAAATTTGCTTCTCTGGCAGAATCTTATGTTTTCCAGGCCTCAAACAAGTCTCGGCAATGGCTGTCCTTTAGCTGTGCACTGCTCACACATCTTCCCTATTGCGAGGGCTGGACCCTGGCCAACCTACTACACAGGACTTACCTATTGACTCAAGATAGAATAAGCTTTTATCCGATGGGCTAGGCTCCACTTGCTCAAGCAATGAAGTGGACAAGGCCATGCCTGGTTATTTGGCTAATTAGTTCATCTCACAAAACTTGCTTCATGGTACCATTTCCACTGGCTGAGTATACTACAGCATGAGCATGCATATGGGCACACACACGGCCCCTGCTAGTAACTGGAAAGAGGGTAACCGCAGCATTTATAAATGAATCACTCTCACATGATCTTTTCTTTTTTAAAWGTCAGGAAGTTTCTCTCCCTCTCTCTATCTCACTTTTCCTTTCAGATGTTCTGAATGCTTAATTAAACTATGACCAGAAGACAGCATCTGGAAAATAAAAAATGAACCCACTTGATGCAACAAAATCAGGATTTTTAGTGTGCATTGCTATCTGCATGTTCATTTACACTTTTATCTACCTAAAGAACACACTTTCTGAAGAGTCAAATGAACAAAAATTTACTACAGATACAACAGAGTGTGGTTTTTACCCGGATGAACTTTGTTCAGCTCTTTTTGTGGGGAAAAGTGTTGCCTCTCAAATTGGAAACTTTTGTCAGAACACCTACCAACCTGAAACACTCAGCTGCATTCAGACTTCTTGTAACTGCTCTGTGGTTTTGAAGAATCTGCATTTTATAACAAGACCACTGTCTGAAGAAGAAGGAAATTTCTCCTTGGCATATATTATCACAATTCACAAGGAGCTGCAAATGTTTGTAAAGCTACTAAGAGCTATTTATATGCCTCAGAATATTTACTGCATACATGTTGATGAAAAGTCACCGAAAGATTATAAAGCTGCTGTACAAAACATTGTTAACTGCTTTGAAAATATTTTTATTTCCTCAAAAAAAGAAAGTGTTGTTTATGCAGGATTTTCAAGATTACAAGCTGATATTAATTGCATGAGAGATCTAGTCCATTCCAAAGTTCAGTGGAATTATGTTATTAATTTATGTGGTCAAGATTATCCCATCAAAACAAACAAAGACATTATACAATACATCAAAAGCAAATGGAACGGTAAAAATATGACTCCTGGGGTAGTCCAACCACTTCACATGAAACACAGGACACGGGTTAGTTACAGAGAATATGTACATTCTGGAAAGTCATACGTGTATCCAACAAAGAATATAAAAGCTAAACCTCCATATAATTTGACAATATATTTTGGTAGTGCCTATTACATACTCACTAAAGAATTTGTAGAGTTTACATTGACTGATGCACGTGCAAAAGAATTGCTTGAATGGTCAAGAGACACGTACAGTCCGGATGAACACTACTGGGTCACACTGAATCGTTTAAATGGTAAGATGCATCTTATTTATACTATGAGTAATCTCCCAGAACAACAATATTGTAAGGTCTATGATATAGAGAGCTAGTGACTTCTGTTTTAGAGCCTAACACCACCGTTAAGGGGATGCATTGCATAGGTACGGTCATTTCTTCAGCCTTGATGCTGACCCTTGAACAGTCACATCTCCTGATGGTTTGAAAAACAAGGCTCGATTCCAGAGGAGTAATATTATGGTGCAGGCGATTAGCTAAAGGGCTACAAAAATTTGATTACACAGAGTAAATGCTTAGCTACATAAAAGCTCATGCGCTCAAAAATAATAATAAAAAGCAACAAAATGGAGAACTATGTTCTTATGATTTAAATATCTGAATAAATATTTAACATGGCTACACTTAAAAAATATATATATCTTCAGCACTGAAAATTATCCCTATAATAAATAGAAACAAATCTTATCAGAACCTTATGTTTTTAAAGACGCTCCAGGTGCTACTCCAAATGCAGCCTGGGAAGGAAACATACGAGCTGTTAAATGGAAAGATCAAGAAGGAACCACACACAAAGGCTGCAAAGGTAAGGTGAATTTGATCATGAACCTAGAATTTGATTAACTGACTAGCATTCATTGCAAATTACATATTATGCTTTAAACCASCCATTAAGTGTGCCTCAGAAGTCATGCATATTTTATTTTGAAAGTATGAAATAAAACAGCAAGCAGTTCTACTAAATTACTCCACTGTATCCAGTCCAAAAACCTTCTGATATATTCTTGCAAAGATCATCACAGTATCCACACACTGACAACTGTTCTTTCAGCCTCCAATTACAATGCTTCTATAATTTAACAGGTTAATGACAGAGCTGCATACATTTTGTATTTTCAGGGACTCGATGTTTTGCAAGCTTACTTTCCTCTATTTTCATTAACCAATGCCTTAACTTGACTAGTCAGATTTCAATGAAAAGTAGGGGGTTTACTTGACGAGCATGTTTGTCAGATACTTAGGTCTATTTTAAAATGATTCAATTCAGCTTTCTGCTGCTTTCATATACCCTCAATTTGTCCTTGCAGGTCATTACATCAGAGACATTTGTGTCTATGGACTAGGGGATTTACAGTGGATCATTGAATCACCTCATTTATTTGCCAACAAATTTGAATCTGCAACATATCCACTTGTTATGGACTGCCTAGAGAGACGCTACAGGCTTAAAGTACTGCAGCAAGCAGAAGTCCCAATTGAAGATCACTGGCGTTTTCAGGAAAATAACTACTTTAACATGAAACTGAATGTTTGAGYTAAGTAACATTTAAGCATTGCTCAAAATATTGAAAGAAACCATCAAGATTTTTAGCTATAGTCTTTGCTCTGTGTATTACATCATAAGGATACGCACAATACTGTACTACTGTTCACCAGTGAAATAAGCAGTTAGTTTTACTTATTATAGTAAAATAAAGAGCAACAACTGTTAATGGGTTAATTCTAAAAATAAAAAGAAAAATGACAMAGTCTATATGTCAACAGTCCAGCAGGTCTATAACCTACTAAAGACAAGGGGGGAGTTCTTACTCCTCCTTTAAGTGAGTTACTTAACTGGAAAAAAAACACATTCCTTATGTCTGCTGCTGCAGAAAGAACTAACTGGGATGAGAGTAATAAAGCGGAAGCACAGACCGGACAAAGGTGAAATATTAAGAGCACAAGTTAGTTAAAGTGGGGTCTACTGTATGCCTTATGAAGCAGCTTATTTTGAATACTGAAATTTACACTAGAACTTCAGAGCTGGTAGAGAAGCAACGACAGCCGGTTTCAGACACAGTCCGTTTCACTGTTTTGCTCATGGCCAGTTGCACCTCTAATTTCATTGTGTAGCATGGTAACATCACTCTTGCACTACCCATGCTTTGCTCCTGATGAAAAGGGGGTCTGTATCAATAACAGTAATAGAGATCCTGCTATGCAATTTTAGCCAAGACCCCCGTTTTCTGGGTCTCTGCACAAGTTTAGTGGAAGAAAACATGGGAAATTTGGAGCTGGGGAACAAATGAAAACTGTGTGAAATGCCACCTTTCAACGCCAGTGTACCTGGCCTGAGGGAAACGAAACTTTCCCTGAACCTTGCAACCATTTGCATGGATTGGAGATAATACCTAGCAGTAGTCAGGACAAGGATCTCAGTTTCCAGACCTTTGTAGACCAAATGCAGCACTAGTCTGCAGTAAGAAAGTGGCTTTCCACACAGTACATAAGCAAAAACAGGGAACAGCAATAAAAAAAGAACTAGGATCCAGCCCTCTTCTAGGCAAGAGTTGGTCTTTCCTCTTCAGCACTCATAAATTAATCTCTTCAGTTGTACTACTGAAAAGACTAGCACAACGTCGGTAAACAAACAAGATATAGGCAGTGGCGTTTTATACAGCATGGCAACTCTTCCACTGTCACTGGATTAAAAGTCTTACATGACCACTCCTACACCCTTTCCTCAAAGGTCCTTAGTTACGTGCTGCTGATGGAAAAGGACTAGGAGAAACTTGAATTTTGAGAAGTCATTTCAAGTTGTTGGTCTTCCTTTACTAACTTTTTGGCAAGACTACAGACAAAAATTTTATTCCAGTAAATCCACATAAACTCCCATTTTTGGGATGAACTTTGACATGACCTAATAAAATGCATGTTGTTATAAGATTAGAAACTACAAATTATAAAGAAATGTCTATGAGTGGCTTAGATGTAAACTTCAATATGCACCAATTATTCACTTTCTGCAGGAAAACTGACTTAGAGATTAAGCATCTTTCCAAAAATCAAAACAAATCAATGAATGAGCCAGCAGTAGAACACAAAAAGCCTAGTTTCTTATTCCAAACTTCTTCCCAGGTTCTTCAAACTCTAGTGCATATTTTCCCACACAAGTTTCTTGGAAGCATAATTTCTTTTAGATGAACTTCCACTTAAGGAAAGACCATCTGGTCCCTATTTATTTACAGAAATTCACAAACTCAGTCCAAAGGCCTGTACTCAGTCTCATGTATATTCCATGGCTTATTTCATGGCCAATTATTGCTGAATATGCTTTTTCACAGAGAAAAAAAAACAAACCATGCAGCATGTTCACACTGGGCTTGTTGAAAGTTCCTCTGAAAGCCATTACTGAAGCTAATGCGTTTCTAGCAGGTATTAATCATGGCAATATTRGTAATGAATCTCTCACTAAATCACATTCAATCCACTGTAAGGCACTGCCAACTTCCACTCTATGTTGTTCTTACATTCATCATCTTATTGTCTTTGTAGCAAACCCAATATCTAGCTTACACCTTTTGTCGCTATCTTACAGAACAATTGTTGCATATCTTCCTTCTGAATTAATCAAAAGGATAAATTTGATAGTAACACACAATAAAACATGGGCTTGGCTTACAGAATCAGACTAGTCAAACTAGAAAAAAAAATCTTAAAATATAATTTAGGTATGACTCTACACCTGTCAATCCAGAAAATTCATTGGAGTGTGACCCTACTTAAATAATTATATAGGTGGAATTTTCCGTTAATATATAAAAAACTCCAGAAAATCCTAATTAAATCACCTTTTCCTCAAACATTAAGAAACAATATTCCACTCATTAATCTAATTGGCATAGTCTCATTAAATTCTAAAGTATTACTTCCTGCTAACAGCAGTTAGAAAAAGTCATAATGCAACTGTGATAGCTGACCAGAGCATTTAATATACTTACAGAACTTTAAACATTTTTTTAAACAAGTAGATCATTCAAAACTCTGAGATCTTAGCAACACATTTACTAACTTTTGATAACTGTTGATCTAAGAGCATATAGTGTCAATGTGACCTTGTTCAAGGAAACAGTCTGTCCTATAACGTATTGTAAACACACGATCTCTGTATCTGAAAGATGTATGCATAGTTTCTGTTTCAAAAAACCCGAGGCACATGTACAACAGTTCTATATCTAAGTTAAACGTTTGGGTATGTGTATTAGTATTAGTCTGTTGAATCTGAAAACATTTCTAAAATAAAATTTTAAAATAAAATTTAAAGACGTGCAAGAGATCACATTTTAAAAAGTATGTAAAAAAGGCAGGTTTCTATGATGATCATAAGCAAGGTATTAATTATATGAACTACAGGGAATATTATACTTGGATTAGGAAAGAATCATAACTGGCTTGGAAATGAAATTTGCAAATCACTACTGTTTAAAACAGTAAGGCAATGAAACCAAAGAGTACTGTCTAATGGATATATGAATTACCACAGCAACATCACAAGTATATTTTCTTTATGATGTTTATTGATAATACTCAGCTGCATCCTGTGATTGTAGACTCTAAGCATTTGTAACTAGAGAAAAAAAGCAAAACAAACACCGCCCCGCCCCCAAACTGCATTTGAACAGCATGGCCAATCTGAACAGGCTGAAATTTTCYGCTGAACAAGATTCCCTGCTAGAAACAACGCATTCATGCTTCTCCTCCACCTTCTGCCCCCTCCCCTTACACAGAGAATTTAATCAAACTCAAAAATGGGACAGCCCTTTAGATTACGCCAGATCCGTACTGTTTTCCAACACTGAGCATACAGTAAGAAAGTTCTTTTCCATTTATCCAGTCTTCAGCCTAATCATTAAATTACACCACAGACAGCAGCATGCAGCCTTAATGAACAGCCTTGTAGCTGCTCCATGAGAAGCGTCATGAAGAGCCTGTTCAGAATATTGTAAAACAGGCATTCAGCAACTTGCTTACATACTGCCTGCCCTTGTTTCTAAGGTGGGCTTCCAAATGCCACATCTTCACAAGTTCCCTTACCAAGATACTCCGAATAGCTGTATCACCTCATCTACACAACATCTAAATTGTACAGGTAGCATTTGAATTCTGGAGTGACCACCTGAACTCCCAGAAGGACTTCCACCATAAATACAATAACCACTATCCTGACAAAAAACTACCTCTAGTATAGTACCACTATACTAACAGTAACTTCTCAGACAGGAGAGTCAACATAAAAATTGGTAACAACTCCTTTTTCAACCCCTCCAAAGATGAGGTTAAATATATCAGATACTATACACTGTTAAACATAATTCTTTTATTCCACCTTCTCTAAATAAACTCACCTATTGCCAAATAACAGACTTGCAAACTAAAAGGTAGCAAAGACTGATGGCCCACGCAGGAATTAGGAAGCCAGTCAGAAAACGGAAGTACCAGAACATTTAATCACTTTGGCCCCATCTACAGACCAACACAGACTACCATTAGCTGACAATCTTGGTTAAGATACCATCAAACACACAAAAGAGATTAGAAACTTTCTTGCTGCCCTTTTTAATGTTAGTAGTCTATTGGAGAATTAAAAACAACAGTAGGTAAGAACTTTCCATTTAAAAGTGCAAATTTTAAAAGGACGGTTTCTGTTTCACATATTTCTTCCCAAAGATCAGCAAACAGGAAGCAGGGGACAGCAGAAAGCCGGCTCTTCTTCAGGGCTTCCGGCTACGGAATTATCTTGTGACACAAAGCAAAGTTGTTTTCCTTCCTGCCAACTAAAGTCATTTCCTGCCCATTTTAGCTTGTGGCTTCATACTGATAGTTTAAATTTTCTCCCCTCACTGTACAAAACTTCAAACGTATAGCTCAAACAAAACATATTTCCGTGTAAAAGAATATTATAAGTTTCATTTGTATTCATAAGCTGCTCTGTTTTAAATGAAGCTTCTTTTCAACACGTTTTAGTTGAAATAGCTTGAATCTTCAAAATTTGCACCTGACCCTTCACCTGTTGAGCTCTGTCCCCACTACAAACCACAACAAATAAATTCTCATTGCTCTTCCAAAAATTTTTGGCCAAGAAGAGTTATATTTTATCAAGATAGTTCAAAACATTTACTCCTGAGATGATAAAAGACAATCTCACTCTCTCTCAACACTCAGATTCTGACTAATCATTTGCCCTAGAGTTCTCACATTTTTATACTACTTTTAACTCGAATGCTCCAGTATTGCTACTTAGATGTGAAATCCTAGCACATCAGTCACAGTTTCTTCACTAGAAGTCCTCCAACCATGACAATTTCATCCTGCGTTTTCACATCTTTGCCTTGCACCAGTACAGTCTTTTTAATATTTCCAGTAAAAGCAGGTGAATACATACATACACTTAATATTGCCAGCTCTCCATGTAAACTTTCTCTCGAGGAAAAAGAAATCTCTTTTTTTCCAGAGAACTCAGAGAAACTGCTACATCTTCCATGTACTGAGACCCTACAAAGCCTTTCAAATCTAGCACAACAGTAAGCGTGATTGAAATAAGTTGAGGGAGGCTGAATTCTTATGTCGGATTTTTCCCCTTTGCTTGAGTTAGTCAGAATGTGCATACGTATTCCATTTTTCTGAAGACTTATTTCACTAGGCAAACGGATTGCTCTACTCCTTTTATGAGCTGCTCAAGGGAAAAAAGAAAAGATGCAAAATGAGCAGTGAGACAACTGTCTGTGGGACTTTCCACAGAGTGGCGAGCATTCCTACGAGCCAGGCCAGGAAGCGTGGAAAAGAGGCAACCCTCTCCTGCTCTGACCAGAGGAAAATCATTTCCTATAGTTTTATGAAGCACAGCGCCTTGTGATGTGCATTTTGCAACCTGTAAATATATGCTAATTATCTAGTTCGGATGATCTAGTTCAAAGTATATGAGTATGAAGGTGAGGACTGCAGAATTACTGTTTGGGCTGCTGGATATCTAAGGTCTGTGGTGAATGTTTTTACTGCATCATTACAGCATCTGTTCGACAAAGTCCTTTGGGAAACCATCCCTGTTTACAAATTAGCAGGCTATCAGGACTGCTTTGCTCTGTAGGCTCATAGATTAATGCACAGAAGAGTTTGTTTTGAACGCATTTTTTTGGATTTTACAGTAGTGGGGAAAAAAATTGCCATACAATTCCCAGACTGACTCTCCTCCAGTTTATATCCATGCTATATACCTTGTCCCCTGGGATAAAGGAAAAGCACAGATTCCACAAACCGAAAAAGACAGACTGGATACTAAGAATACACAAGTGAAAACAAGATTATTCTTGAACTACATCCATGTGTCACTCTCCAAAGCTAGATCATGATGAATCCTTCTCACACACAGATGTGGCAGTGGCTTACACAGCCAGGCATCTGGGTGAATGCAGGCAGACCAGAAGGTGGCAAGATCATGAAAGAAAATGCTGTGGCCCACGTGGATTCCATAGGTTGGATTTTGGTTCAGAAAGCATATCATCACTCTTAAAATATAACAGATAGCACAAGTCCAGATAACGTATATGCTAATCTATAACATGCAAACATTCGGCACTTCAGAAGATTTTTGCGCTTTGAAAGAACATGTACCAGAAAAGGATTTTATTTGTTAATTAGAAATCCCTAATCATAAAATATATATAATACACAAAATTTCTTTTTTGGCATAAAGACAGAATGTGCTGGGGGAATGCAGCTAAGTAGTGCTTTGGATAAAAAAGTTAGTTGCTAGAAAAGACAGAAACCAGTTCCCCATGATCCTGTTTCAAAAACTTCTACTCCCCTTCTCAATTATGGATATAGAATGAGAACTTTATCAGTACATATTCAAAAATCTACTGAATTACTCTTCAATCTTAATCAAAGGAAATGCAGACTAAAACGTATATGTTCACAGAGCAATCATGTCCAATATGCTCAGGTCACCAGCATAAATTTTCTTAAAAATCAAAAATACATGTTATTTACAAGACACTGAAAAAAACACTTTTTAAAAGTTTGATTCAGTAGAGCTAGCTAATATAATCTCTTTCYTAATCTTGAGTTTTTGAAATCTTGGCTAGAGACATCTATATTGCATATCATAGATATCACCAAATATTATACGGTAGAATGTATAATTCTAGATGTTGAACATGCTTCAAAAACCTTACTGTATTCACTGCACAGAATGTATATAAAAACAGTGATGTCCAGGAAATATAGGAAGTCACATAACTCTCTGAATAAAAAAAAAAAAGAAGAAAAAGTAACAAAAAACATTAAAGCACAGCATTGCTCTCTGTGCTGACAACTGTAACTGCTATGTTTTAACTAAAGGGAAAAGTGCAAAGGACAGGGAGTCAAGATTTTGTCTCAGAGCTGTCTAACTAGTGCTGATTTTGGACAGAACAAACAGAACACTTATTAACTGCTGACAAAAGTTAAAACACAGTCATAAGGATACTCAGCATGATACTGAAATGGGTAGAAGTCTTTTTTAGGCCATAAGGTATACTGCTGACACTGCTGAAGTAGCTGGGTGACTTAGGTACTGCACTAACAGGCGTAACTAACAGCTGTCACACTTCGTTTCCTCGTACTTCTACCCTAAAGAGAGTATGAAGTCCCAGCCTCACTTTACTGTAGCCCAGCAAGATTTTAAAATACAGATATTTCTGTGCACTAACAAAGGCAGTGTGAAAATCCCACAGGAGTTAATTTTCTCGAATAGGTCCCTGAAATCCCGCTGCACACAGAAAATTATCTGTTGCTGGAAGCCATATTCCAGAAAGAATGTTCTTCCGGAGAGATATTTGTCTTTGTGGTCCAATAATAAAAGACAGAATAGCTATTATCCACATTCGAATGCTTTTAGAAGCATCTCTGAACATCGCCAAGAATTCATATGCTCATATATATGCTTGCATTCAAATATAAGATTGTGATCAATAGTTTTTGATTACTAAAAGCAAAACAAACAAACAAACAAACACCAGAAAACATATAAAGGATTCATTTTCTTTTTCTAAGATTACTACACCGGACAAACTGTGGCTAAAACATCTCATTTCTGTATTTACTAATCATACAGTATCCATCTATCAACAGCAAAGTTAGAAACAAACAAAAACCTCAATAAAAATAAAATGTTATCGGGCAACAGGAAAGCAGAGGCGTTACCAGGATTAAACTAGCCTTGAATAGTAATATGAGACTAAACTTAATTAACAATATTCCACATCACCTTGAACAATTTACCAAGAAAGCATTTGGTTCACAGCTCTTTTTTGTTTAGTACAAGTACACTGTACATCGTATCAAATATCAGGGTGTTTGCTGAAAAGTAACTCCCCTTAAAAGTGGCAGCTATAATCACCACAAATATCACCGATTACAAAAGTAGTGATACGAAAAAGAATATTTGCAACTTACATCATTGCCCTTAGCTAAAGAAATCTATATAATGAGATACCACTAGCACTACAAAATGAAATGCAGTCAATATTTTCTACAGTAATTCATATAACTGCCAAAAACATGAAGAGTTGCCCCCAAAAAGGCAATGGCAAACTTCCTTTAAAAATACATGGATCAAAACATATTGTGAAAATATAATCAGTTCAAATGCATAAAGAAGACAGTGATCATCACAAACCAGAATTATTCAGTAATAAAAACAATCCCCCCAACCCTCTTAAACTGACATTAATGATCAAACCTTTGAAAAATAAAACAAAAAATACTAATTTGAAAGTAGTTATTGTAAAACCTAACTCTCTTGAGAACAAAAATACTTATTGTGACAATTATTTATTATTTAATTATTCATTTATCATTATTATTTAATTATTAATTATTTAGAAACACATTTCCATTATAAAAGGCCATACAGAATTATTTCAGGCCACCAAAAAATAGAACTTTACAAGTTCTACTTCAATCTAGATATTCAGATTAAGGAAAAAAAAAAACAAAACACTTTAAAATAGTAGGTGTGAATGCAATTGTATGTATATATCACTTAGGGTCATATATGACCCTACTGTTATTAAATCTGAAGAAAAACTCACCCTGTGGCAAACTTCCGTTTTAATTTCTTTGAGAGCACGTTCAGAGAATACACAGCCACAGTTTCGCAAGAAGCAAAACCTTTAAAGAAAAGAAGAAAAGTCCTACAGTCATCTTAAGAAATTCTGTGCGTCTAAAACATAGATCTGCAGTGCTGATTTAACACGAAACCATTATTACAACAGGCTAATAGTAAACAGCTACCTTTCACTTTATGCATTCTAACAGCTAACCAAGATATCAGCACCTTAAACACATTAAATGACAATATGTATTTTGTTATTTCATTCTCTCTATATAAGAACCACTCAAAGGGATCTTAGAAAAATGAATTCTCTTGAGACGTTTTTGTACATTTGCTACTGAATTACGTAGGTTCCCCTTGAATCATCATAGCGCAGTTACCTGCTGCTTACTGTCCTAATGAGTGACAGACCCTCTCCACCATGGCTCTTACTGTGTCTGATCATTGAACTTCATTAAATATTCATTTTTGGAAGTTGATAAGTAGATTAAAAACTGCCTTTAAAAAAAAAAATCAAAATATTGAATCTAGAGATTCGACTAAAATTAATTCTGTATAAACCAATAACCTGTTTGATATAAAAATAAGCAGGTGATAAATGTTTTGTCTTCTATAAATTTATACCATTTAAATGGTTCCACCATTTAAATATATAGCATAACTGTAGATACTACTAATTACTAAATGAGCAAGATAGAGAAAGGAAGCTATCTTTTTAACACAGTTGTGGTGGTGTAAGTGGTGGTGTACATCCCCTTATGTCTAGATCAGGACAATAAATTAAATGTCCCAAGAAAAGAAAGGGAAAAGGGAAAAAGAAGTACATAGTGAAACAATTCATGATTCCAAGTACCATTTACAGGCTTGGGGATACAACTATCTCTTCAAGTACAAAGTTCAGCAAAATATTTTTCTAGAGTTTTTAAGCATTTACCTTCATCCCTTTAGTGCAACATTTGCCAATATTCAAAAGAAAGCTGCCAGAAGAAAGCTAAGCACTTAAGCACTCTTGTCTGATAATTTTGAAAAGCAAAATGACACTTTGTTCATCCCCTTTGAGTACATGGACGAGCAGAGTTCATGCCTGATCTGCAATATTTCAAAGGTTGCTTCACAAATTGGCCAGCACCCTGCTTCCCCGGAATCAGTCACGCTGCCATGCAGCACTCCCGGCGCATTCTGCAACACTCTAAGCCTGTTGGTTTCACTTGCTCTCAGACTCCAGCCCTCTAGTGAAGCTGTAACAAGTGGCCCTAGCCAAGGATCTGCTCTCCCAGGTCTGTCCTGTCTACAGGAAAGATTTATTCAGGCCAATCTAAAGCAATTAAGCATGTGGCTCATGTCATCTTCCTTTCCGCTTCACACCAAATTCTTTGTTGAGAGCTACTGTTACTCCTCTCCTCTTCAACCTCATTTCAGTTCATCACCCTCATCTGATTAAAAAAAAAATTAAGAGGGCTCTGGTGAAAGTAGTTTTACTTTTCAGGGTGTCTCTTTAATTCCATTTGAATATCTGCACACTAATTTACCACTGAAGGAAGAAACACTTGTCCACTATCAAGTGGGTGACCTCCGTCACCCATTAGGGTTAACACAGAAAAATAAATTGCTTATTTGCCCAAAGCAGAATGCACGGGAAGCATCCTTCCTCAGCCCCCCAAAAAACAGATACTAGCACAATGTTATAATAAATACGCAGTCCATCTCCATTCTGATCTTAACATAGGGAGAGGTGAGAATGCTTCATCTGATGCAAAGGAAGGTCTCATCCGACCTTCCTCCCCTTGCTCACACAGACCTCCTATGGTTTGGCCTTCAAACAATGGTACACCGCTTTTTCTCTGCAAACATTGCTCTCTGCTCCTTTCATTTATATAGATAATTTGATTTGGGAAAGGCAGTATGTTTCATCTCTCCTCTTGAATTGGAAGCGAAAAAAGGACAGACATCTCTTCTTGATCTCCTGAACTCCCTTCAGACTGGAAGGCAAAGATTCTCCAAAAAGACTGGGGTAAGTATATGAGTTTCTACATTACTGATTTAAATTACCCTATCTGCTCTATATTCAGTTTTGAATAACTCATTTTTGAAAACTAAATTCAGAAACATAAATACTGACCTATGCCTTCCGTTCATCTCCAAGCCCACCACAGGGCATATAAAGCGCGCACACTGGATGTCATCATATTTATCACCTTTTATACTCTCTTTATCACCACTCCAAGCTGGATTATCTGCAAGGTTTAGTTCTGTAACACTCTGGAAGATACAAATGAAAGGCTTAAGTTGTTTACTGAGAATTCTTGAACCATAATAACATTCCTGAAGATATTTTTTTCTTGGTTGTTTACTATATTACAGCTTTTTTTTGATAGCAGACTTATAACAATGTTGTTTCTAGTTACTGAAAAGGTTTTTTCTTTCTGTTCTGTTAGAGATTTTTTAACACAAGTTCAACAACAGAGAATTTCTGTATATTTATAAATATAGTTGCATGTTTTAAAGACATTTGAAAATACACATTGGAGGTCTCCTTCTGACTGCCGCCATGGTAAATGATAAGCTTGCAGCGTTTAGAAAGAAAATTTACAAGTTTGTTCAACATTAGACTCTTTTCTGATTCAAACCTCACTTTTATTTACTCAAAAAAAAGTCAATATGTCCATGACATGGGGTATTTTCCATGCTTGTGTATTCAGAGCAAAACTAAATGACTAAAATCTACTAGCACAGACTTTGCTGTCCAGAAAATTAAGAATTCTATGCCTAGATATTAAGTCTATGGTCACTGCTGCCATGCAGTATATACAGCAAAGAGCCTTCAGCCCATCACATTTGCCCCTCTAGCACTGGAAAGCAAACACATCCTGCACATTAACCTAAAAAAGAGATACTGGATTTAATATGCATTTACAATTGTTTTTTTTTTTTTTTTTATTTAGAACCAAGTGAGAACACTAGCAAATTGAGTTATCATAGGATGTTTTAACTTTTATGGTGCTCTTTAAAATTAGACATCTTTTTACCTTAATGCTCCTGATATGGGATGCAGCGTCCACAAGAGCTTTATCAGATGACTTGTCCAACAAAAATTCAATGATGGCATCTTTATTATACAACCTAAAACAATAAATTAATAGAAAGAATATTTGATTCTTGTAACATTCTTTTATTTAGAAATTAGTACCTTTTAATAAGGAACTCTACATGGAAACATTCATACCTGCCTAGCTCACAGGCTACAATTGGTCGACATAATTTCTCTTGACTCAGAGTACAGTAGTACCATCGTGCCACCAATTCAGCATTTTTGTCAACCTGAAAGAAAAAAAATAAGACTTTTGATTTTAAAACAATTTATAATATGCAAATTAATTTAATATAAATTCAGATCAAATCCTCAGGCATCTTACCAATTCTATTTTCCGCAGGCAAAGCTATTCCATGAAATATTTACCAAAAACTTTTTAGTGAAAGTCATGCTCAGTTTCAAGGATCCACCTCTATATATCACTCTACCAAACACGTTTCTGCATCTGACATGGGACCTATCTTCCTAATTCTAACTCAGTTTTTTTACTCTTTGCCACTTCCATCTGCTCTCTTCTCTTTTCTTTTTTGCCCTTCATATGTTTTCCACTACCCTCTTCTTCTCCTTTGTCTTACTCTTAATTCTGCATCTCTTATCTGCTAGAGCTAGCCACCAGTACCACTCGCAGTAAGGAATAAATGTAACAAGTCAAGCAATTCTGGGGATAACAGGGTGCTACCTGAAGTCCCAGTTTGAAAATGTAAGCTTTACGGTACATTAGGCCATAAACGAAAAGCAAAAATTAAAAGCTACCTGAACTGTCATGCACGGCAGTATAGCCGCAGAGCGGTGTGGGGACGAAACGGATTTTTTAAATTTATTTTACACCGGTGAACACTAACTCGCACGAGTCACTTGCTCAGTGATTTTTTTCCCGGATCTTCACCTCCTACAGGGAGCTCTGCCGGGGCGGGCAGGCCCCGCGGCAGGCAGCACCGGCGGGACCCGACCGCCCGGCCTCCCAGCCCCAGAGCAGCCCCACCACCCCAGCACCCACCATGCCTCCATATGTCCCAGCACCCTCCGTGCACCCCAGCACTTGCCGTGCACCCAGCCCCAGAGCAGCCCCAGCGCGGCCCCAGCGCGGCCCCAGAGCTCTCCCGAGGCCCCCTCCGACCTTCTCGACCTTCCGCGGCCCCTTCACCAGCTCGTGCCGCTTGGGGATGGTGCCGCCATCGCAACCCATCGCTGGCGCCGCTCGCCGCCGCGCTTCCGGGTTCACTCTCCCACAGGCAACATACTTCCGCAACAGGGAGGAACACTTCCGGCGGGCCCTGATGGCGTCATCGCCGTGCCATAGCAACCGCCCGGCTTGGGGCGCGTTAGCAGCAAAGCGACGGGCGGARGGGTGGGGCTGCGGGCCCGGCGGGAGAGTCCATCCGGGAGGCGTCGGGGGGGGTGGGACGTACCACGGTGCCCAGCCAGGTTCGCAGCCTCCCCCTCGAATCACTGTCGGACGCCATCTGCGAGAGTTTAGAGCGCATTTACCCCTTTTTCTGTGAGAAACCACCCACAGAAACCGCAGTTTTGGGCCTCTGAAGTGCCCGAGTTCCCCCCACTGAAAGGAGCTGGGGTGGGACCTCCCCCCTCCCCCGCCCCCCACCGGGTTGACACCGCCGCAGTTTGGGTGAGAAAAGTCAGTAACGCTCGGGAGTGAATTTAATATAAAACCTACAAAGACAGCGAAAAACGCACTTACTGCATTGGACTGTTCAACCGCAATAGTATTTACATGTGTCTGTATTTAAATATATATAACATGGTGACTGCAAAATGAAAACTGATACTAGGATAAAATTAATCCAGGTTCCTTCCCCCCCCCCACCCCGCCCGACAACAACTGCATGTGTACACGTTTGCATTACAGATCAGCTGGAGCTGCAAATACTAGCAAAACTAACTAGAAAAAAAAAATAAAAACCAGGTACAACTTTGCCAAGAAAGGTCAGACTTTAAAATTGCAGATACAACTTTTAAATAAATTAATGAGAAAAATACAAATAACACACACATACAACCCATCCCAATGTTTACCGGGCCTTCATCATTGTTGTAGCTCAGATCCAGCAAATTACAGGATAAAATTAATGAACTCTGAAGATTAGCCCACCAAATACACACTTAGGAACCCCGCAGGAGCAATGTCTGCCTGCCCTTGCTAGCGCTGTTGCTATAGGTGTCAAGGGAGAAATAATGTCCTATTTCTGGTTTGTAGGAATAACTTTTCCAAAGTCTCTGTATTTTTAGGGACTGCAGTTAATATTCTTTTTTCAGTTGGAGCACTACGTTGAAATGCTTCAGCCTGTAAATGAAGACCACCGAGGTGGTTTCCCCCTGGATTTACTGAGAGCCAGAATTCCTCCAAGTCACTTTTTGTTCTGTGCTCAGCTGGAGCATTTCTGATTAATGTCTGTGCTTTGCCTAGTACCTGCCAGATTTTGTCCTGTAATACACTCATTGCATTTATACATTARACAACTGCAAAGTGGATTAAAAAAAAAAAGTAATTACAAAATTTGAGTACAGTCCTCTAGAACAGTTGATGATAGTTTCACATAGCAACATGTCATAATTTACGGATCAATATGCCACAAAATTTAAAGAGACTTTACATACCCAAATAGAAAAAAAAAATAGAAAAATAAATTTATCATCTGTTGTTTTTTGGAAATTTTAAAGAATCAGATACTAAAATAATTTTGCTCTAATACGCAGCAAACATTCTTGTCAGGACACTAAGAAGAATAGGTTTCCAAGCAGGGTCTGAACGGTGGAGAAGAAAGTACAGATTTAATTCTGCAAATCCTCTTCTGGGGTACAGAGTCTGCTGTTGTAGGGTCTTCACCTGCTGCAAGTGCATCAGTACCCGCGGGAGCAGCCCAACAGGACTTCTCAGCGCTGACTGGAAATTGGCCTCCTGGAGCTGCTTTTGCCCTCTTTGACTGCCAGATGCCAAAGGACTGAAGAGGGAATCATAACAATGGAGAAATTCAAGTTTTCACCAATATTTCTAAAAATAGTGAAGTTTCTTTCATTCCATCATTGCTCTGAACTGCTGCGTGTATTTAGACAGCTCATCAGTTTGGTTCTGAAGTTCCCTCATTGTGTCTGCATTTGGATATTGTATTACAGCATTTTTGGTGGCAAGAGCCAGATTCTTCAGGAGGCTACAAAATCGGCTGCTGCTGTGGAGAATGTCATTACGAGCATCTTTTTCTTGAGTTTCTTGGCAGAGAGAATCCACTAACTTCTGTCCCACCATAATGATCAGTTTGCTGTGTGATATGAAGATTTCAGGTGGCTGGTTATTGCTGAGACTATTTGTAAAGACACCAATTGCCTTGTGAAGTGCTCCAAAACACAGCCTACAGTGTTCTGAAAGAGTGATTTTCTTTGCAGAGTCCTGCTTGCTTTGAATTATATTCCTTTTTGCAGATGGTAAGACCTAGAAAAAGGTTTAAAAAAAAAACAACTCAGCTTGGCAGCACACTGATTGTTTCTTTATTTGCTCTACCCTGTATTCTTCACGTTTCTTCACTTCCATGGAGTTTTGTTAGTTAGGAAACTACCCAGAGGTCTTTTGCAATTGTTTCTCTTTCCTTTAAGTGCTCAATTTCAAAATAGTATTTTCTCCCAAATACCTTTTTCCCAAACAGGTTTCACTGATAACACAATTTTAATAATGGATAGCACACAAAGTGCTGTAGTTAAACATCAATCCTTTATACAGTCTGGACTTCCAACTTGCAGATAATATAAAACATGTAGACTTGACTTTTAATGGTACTGACTTCATGAAGGTTATTAATGATCAAAAATGTAGAAAAACAGATAGTCAATCCTTAAACCAGTGCATTATAAGATGTTTTGAAATATTAACTCACATTCTTATGTTCATTACATACAAAGAAAATAAAYAAATGTTTTGCACAGTTTTTCAGCAGTAGTTCTAAGAACTAGTCCTGGGAGAATGATCAAAGAGAAAACAAATAGCTCTCTATGTATTAATATACGTGTCCAAACCCAAGTTATTTTGAATTTTACCAAGCACAGAAATCAGGGACAAGAAGTCCTTATAAGTAATAGTTTTCAGAAGCAAGAATACCTTTGTTTTTGAATCTGTATTCTTCTTTGCTACCTCTGTAGCTGAAYGAATTTTCTGTGCCTGTTATAAATCAAAATGAAAACAAAGTTGAAATGGTTTACATAAAATATTTCAACATAGATTTGGTTTTCCCTTATTTCAGGGAAAATGTCTGCTTGCTTTGCAGCCTTTATTTGCTAAAGTGATATGCAGCCTACATGGACTACAATGATACTTTTATTATAAGCAACTGTAATTTTTTGGGTCTGATCCTGCAAGATCTAAGACTGAAACCACCATTTCTTTGTGAAATCAATTAAAAGAGTTAGATTCTTAGCAGGTGTTTTGGTACTTCTAAGGAGAACCATTCCTCTAACAATCTTCCAGAAACTTTCTAACAAATAAATTTAATAATWCACAGTAAGAGTTTAATTTGTTTATAAATGATTTTTTTTCTGCAAAACTGGTTTTCTAATACATCCCAAGTTAGAAAGTTAACATTTCCTATATCATGGTGTCAGAGTCAACACAGAAAATATACTGGCAAGAAAAGAATTAATAGTCTAAAGAGAGGAAATATATTACTTAAACCCCAGCTAAAAGCTATGTATCAAATGAATTTAAAGGGGGAAGCTAAAATGTTTTCTCAGTGCTGCCTGGCTGCCTGGGTAAATTCTGTGACTCCAGTTCTCTCTATAATTACTGATCATTGYACCTGCGCCCCCTAGCACTCCAATACAATCCTGAATTCATACTGAGTCTGGAAAAAGAAGTTTGTACTAATGCAAAGTTAAAACAATGATAATAGCTTAGTATCTGCAAGCAGTCAAGAAGAATATAGGTAGTAAAATCATGTTATACTAACCTGTAGCTGAACATAATCACAGTCGTCAATGGCATTTTCTTTTGGTTTGTCAGAAGAGACTTGACTTTGGTTTGGTTTATCAGGAGCATTTCTTTGAAGTGAATCTAATTCTATTCTTCTGGGCAGTGTGATTTGTTTTGCCATTTTATATTCTGTGTTCATTTTTGATTGCTTCATTTCTTCTTCCTTGTCATTCTTTCTGAAGAGAAGCTTTCCATTGGCAATGATGATGGATACAAATCTCTTAATATCATCTGGAATTGTGCGAGCTACCATAACAAAGCGATCAAGATCATCTGGGTTGTTCTGAGGTTTCTTGATAATCAACAGCTCTAGCAACCAGTTGCAGTTGTTTAATGCTTCTCTTGTTTCTGTTAAGATTTGGAATGAGTTCACAAGAATTTCTAGCTGTTTTTTAATTCTGATCTGAAGGTTATTATCAGTGAGGTAAGAGGCATTCACCTTTATGGCTTGAGCAAAGGCCAAGAATTCTCCCAGCGATACTTTTATATGGTCRACTGCTCTATGGATTTCTTCAATATTTTTCTCTAGGTGTTCTTGTAATCTCCATTTACTGCTCACAAAGATCATTAAACTTGCAACTGAGCTGGATACACTGTGCTGCAATCTAGTCAGTGTCTCTATGGCTACCTCAAGGTCCAGTTTAATTTCTTTGCCAGGCTCTTCTGATGATGACACAGAAAAGGACTCAGCAGAAGAGTCTGAGGATGTAGAGGTAGTGCTGGTTCTGCTGTCCACACTAGAAAGAGATGCTCTGTCCTGTTCTAATTTTACATCTCTTGAGAGCTGTGGAGGAACATGGTATKCTTGGTCTCCAGAACTGTTGTTTTTTTCCATCTCCTTCCTGCACTGCGAAGCAGTGGGCATAGCTTTTGGAATATCATAAACATTCACTTCAGAAATCTGATTCTCAACCTTTGGAGCCAAGAGACTTGGGGGTACATCATGGCTACCATTTTGTCTCAAAAGTAACATGTCCCGAGAAGATGGAACATCATAAAGAGGGACATCTGGAAACATTGCTTTGTTTTGTGTTGCTGGAATATCATATAACTGTGGATTTACAACTTTGGCTTCAGTATTTGTTGCCAGTGCCCTGTACCTGGCTGGTGGTATATCATACAGCACCTGGTTCTCCAAGGAATGGCCAAGAGGGCTTTGTTTTAATCCTTTTTTCTCTGGTGAAACTGGAATATCATAAATCCATTCTGACTTTCGAGGATTTGGCAAGGTATTGTAAAGGCCCCAGCACTTTTTCTGAGATCCATTTTCTGAAACATCAGGTTCTCTTTTGGGAGGAACGTCATATAACTACAACAGAGCACACAGGATTTATAAGCAGTGTTTCTAAACAAGAGAAATAAGAAACAAGACTGAGTTTTCAGAGGGTGTAAATGTATGCAACTCCAGTAATATCAATGCAATTGCACCACTGAAAAGTATAGCCCATAATTCTTATTTTATTTTCTTTATAAAATGTACAAACTGCACATATGAAGAATAAAGTAGTTTGAGCACAGGTAATTAAATCATACAGCATTGTTCCCAAACAGTGAAATCTGGCTCCTTTGGGGTGGGAAACAGTCATAATTCTCTGAAATGACTACCCCCCAAAAAAGTGGAATGCCAGTTTATTACCAGATAATGTTAAATCCTCAGTTTTACAGAATGAAGCAAGTAAGATTTTATCAGTCTCTCAATAAGAGGAACACACTTGATTTTCCAGTATCCCCCCCTGCCGCCACATTCACTTGCATACACTCACAGAGATAAATCACAAAAAGGCACAACGGACCATTCTCAAATAGCTGCAATGAGTTTACATTTTTACTTGACAGAGGTTTGCTAAGCTGGATACAGATCTTATTTAGTGCCTTATAATAAATGCTTGTGCACAGCTGAAATCTGTAAGCTGGAAAATGTGCATGCAAGAATACTTCTTGTGTAAGAAAATCTAGAGTAATAATAATAGGCACTTTGGGACAGATCACACCTGGATGCCTCACAAGCATGAGCAGGAGGGAGCACGAGGAACCGTAGGAGTGTGCAGCCACAAGAAACTATTGAAGAGACTGCTRCCTAACAAAAATTTTAAAGAGAATTGGTAAAGTCAAGCTTCACAATTTGCAGAAAATGTGACTGAGAAGGGGAGTGCAGACGGGACGGTTTCAGACCACAGCCAGAATTTTCCGAATTTCCCACGAACAAAGAATTCTAAGAAAATTTGATTTTGGAAAGAATGATAGACCATGTCTCTGAAAGCAAATCTGCTCCCAGGCTATTGCAGCTGGTCGGTAAAATTGTTAACAGCCATGAAGCTGCCAAGAATGCCAGCTTCAATGAGCTATTGCCTAATATGCCAGGTCCCAGGCTGGGGGCAGAGCCAATCCTACTGGCGCCTCTGAAGCCACGTACTATGCACAAATGGCTTCTCCAGTCATGGGGCAGCTGTGAACCTGTGGCAGTTCTCTTCAAAGCCACAAAAACAGGAGGCACCAGACTCCCTGTGCAGCGATGGTCAGCCCTGGGATCAAGGACCCCCACCCGCGAAGGAGCCTGTAAAAATCCTCTTGGTTCCTAAAACTCTTCAGGAAAGCTGAGATATTTCACACTCAGCTGATCAAGATTTCCCATCCAGACATTTGCTTTGTCATGAAATTTCAGACCAGCCCGTTCTCCAAGTATGAGGCTTCTCACACAGTGGGAAAGAGTTGGGAAGGCTGATTCCTCCCTCATAGTCGTTGCCCAGAGCCAGGTACGCTGCACTTCCAAAATGAGGCAGCAGGAGACTGCCTGCACAAAGCGATGGAGAGACAGACCCTTTTCCTCCCCTCAGGCTTTACRCTGAGATGGTGCAGTTTCACATTGCACTTCTGGGTCTATGAGCCTTTGCTGCCCTGACAATGCTTCACAAATCCAAATGCACTTTCACAAATATTAATAGGGAAGGATAGCATTCATCTCAGGAAAGCTAATAGCTCAGTGTTTGGGAAACCACTGTGGCAGGCAGGACAGCAAATTGAAGCAAGCAAAGCAAGGATTTAAGCCTGAATCATCTATCTTCCAGGTGAGTCTTTGCTTTGTTATATCCTGATATGGACATTTCAACACATTTCACATTTCAAATCTTGAAAAAGATTAATGAGATGGGAGAACTGTTTTCAGCCAAGCTATATGTTGAGTACACATTTTTTGCTCTATAGTTATAATAATAATAATATTACTATTTTAAGCAGGTAAACTGGAATTGAGTGTCTTKTCCAAAGCTTTGCAGTGACTCAGTGGCAGATCATGGTATACTTGAGTTATATCTCACCATTAGAATGTGGACAGTTTGTTTCTGTCTGCTTAAATATTACAAACAGTCAAACATTCAAGAATGTAGGGCATGGAATTTGCTTTTCACATTGCTGTGAATAGATGATAAGGCAAGATTTTTTTTTCCTAAAAAGCAAATACAAATCCAGTGGTAGTCCTAGTCCTGGTAGGTGCCCTGACTACCAAAAGCCGGAGAGTATTTGTTCCTTTAATATGAAATACAAAGTACTGTGCTGAAGATGTGCTGGTCCTATCACTGTCATCCTCACCTACAAATACACCTCAAGGGAGGTTCAACACATGCCCAACATCACAGTACTAAAGAGATATTATTCTCTTAAGTCCAATGATTCTTACTTACATTGCTCACTGCAGAGTCTTTCTGGATAATGGTCCCTGCCTTTTCTGGGCTGGACGGGATGTCGTAAAGCTGGTTTGGCTCTTCCCGGAAACACTCAGTGGATCCGAAGAGCGCAGACCCCTTTCTTCTCGCGGGTGGAGTGGCACCGCTCTAGTCAAAGGAAAACACACAGGTTGGCTTCAGTTCTTTTTAGAGCCCACCGAAGACTTTGGTGGTATCAAAGGCCTTCAGGTCATACGCTGCGTAGCTCCTGGTTCCTACAGCTTGGGTCAGGACACAGTCTGCTGGCGAGCGGCTGAAGTGCTTTGGCACACCGCTGTATGAGAGGGAGACGGGCGCTAGGTGGTGCAAGGAAGCTGTCACCAACCCTCCTGGCTATCGGTCTGAACAGGGATCACCCCATTCATATAAAGTGGGCAGAACAAGACGTCCGTTGATAACCTGACAATAAGTCAATTAAACTGGTCTGAATCTTACGCTGCCAGGTGCTGTCAGGGAGCGTAAGGTGCCCAGGGAGGCTCTGTGGACTTGCTCCGCTGCTGCATGCCCATCTTTCCATCATGGGCAGGAGAGCCTGGCTCCTCTCCCAGCCTGGTGACCCTGACACACTGCAGAGAGGAGGTGGGGAAAGTGTGGTGACATTCAGTCTCCCCCGGGAATCACGGTGTCAAGAAAAAGATCATATGACAGGTTGCTTCAAGAGGTAGCTCCGAAAGGCATGCTGCTCTTGCACTGAATGTATCAGGGTTACATGATCTAATCCCTTGCATTTTGTTGCCCMGAGGGAGGGTGGTGTGGGTGACCTTTTAGTTYCCATTTGTACATGCRCTAATGCCTCTTCTGTAAACATTTCATTTCAGYTTRTAGAAAACACTTTAATCTTCCCAGTCAACAAAGGAGACAAAGAGACAAATCTCATTTCCTGACAGGTAAACCAAGAGGCTGGCCACGCWGTCTGACTCTGGGAGTTCATCTGTGGAAAAAGTGCCTCGTGACTGAGTCAAGGTAAAACTAAAAGTGTTCATTAGAAACATAACCGGATTTAAGACATGTTTCTCTAAATATCTAACAAATTCAAAAGAGAACTGCTTTAGGTTTTGAACTTCCCTAAAAAAGCATGAGTTTCTGACAGATTTTACAGAAGAATTCAAAACAAACAGGAAAATGGTAGAATTTCCTTTGAAATGTGTTCCAAGGTCTCCTGTGAGGGACGTGGAACGTGGCTCCCGCTGCACTAGGGTACCATGATGGGACTCACCTGCGTGAATAAGGACTCTCGGCGCTGCATTGATGGAACATCATATACCTCACGTCTGATATTTGGGATGGAAGCCCGGCACACTCTCGGAAGAGTAAGCAGGTGCTTAGGGGGGGAAAAGAAATCATGAGAAAGCTTCAGTGAGCTCAGGACCTCTTTTAAAACTTAATTTGTTAAATAGGCCATATATAGAGGAAACACTCCTAAGTGATTAAAAACCTTTCAGTTGTTCATTGATGCTAGTAGACAAGAACTAACTTTAAAAACAAGCCTGGTATTTTTTCTTGTAATTGTAATTGTAATTCTAATTCTCCTTTGCCAGCATTTCTACTTTATTTCTGATAGGAATCAACACATACAAATTAAAGACAATCTGCCTTATTAACCAAGGGGGAGGAAAGATTGGGAGAAAATACAGCTTTAGATATCATCTAAGTCTTTTGACTGCCCAAAAGCAGAACCACCAAAAAAAGAAATCGGGGGAATTTCTACTTCTGCAGTCTCACAGAGCCATTAGGTCAAGCCACATTTAGTGGAGGCAGGAGCAGCAAGAAGGTCCAGGCGGAGATTATTTTGTAGTAATGTAAGATTTGCTCTCTCAGAAGGAATAAACCTGGTTACTTCAATGTCCTGTCCAGCTCCATAAACAGAGAAGCRTGATATAGAAATTCCATTATCTAGGTCAGTTAGAGATTAATTTTCTTGTTTGCACTAACAGAGGCATAAAAGAGAATTTCCTGAGAAGACAGGATAAAAGATATCCTTAGCCCAAGCCTGTTTTCAGATGGGCAAGTCTTATTCAGTATGTAACAAAAAGGARACTCACTAAATATCATGTCTGAGGAGAATAAATTATTTTAAAGTACTTTCAGTCACAGTAGGGCAAGAAACTGCACTTGTATTAGGCAACAAATAAAGAAGTGACAATGCTTTTATGTAGGCTGAAAGCACACAGGCTCTGGGGGATTTTGCTTTATTCTATTRCTTTCAATCAGCTCCCTCAAAGACTTACAGGGGCTTTACGCAGCTGCTCAGAGAACAGCTGAGTATGTCAGGAGCTTTGCCAGTTGTCCCATAGGATCTACACGGGGCGATCCAGAGCGCCTCGGCTTGTGTCCTGCACTCGCATAGGCTGTTCGCCTCTTATGCCTTCACCTGCATCTGTGTGTGGCTGGGACCACGCTAGTACAGTTGTTGTAGTAACAGCTGTGACGTTGTGCAAGGGGCAGCTCAGGCAAATCTGAACTTCTAAATAGTAAAAGCAGGCTAGGACATTATGGTTTTGCTCTTTATTAAAGCAAACAAGGCTTGGGTATCAGAGGGCATCAGTACAAGCTCATGAAATGACAGACACAAAAAGCCAGCTAACTCTTAGCTTGTGCCACTCATTCAAATAAAAARTAAATAGATGACAATTTCAGGGCCTGATTTGCTAACACAACATGGAAAATGTGTATCAATATCACACTCTATTTGTAAATGCCTTTTTTAGGGTTAGGAATGAAGAGAAATCGGGTCACACCAAGTGCAAAAGGCTTTTTTGCAGATGTTACCCAATTTGAGCTTGCAGTTACAGTTACTGCACATGGAGTTTGGATGTGCAACTGAAATGCTGAAAATGTGGATTTCAGTCACCACAGATGCACTGAGTTTCTCTGTTTTCTAGCACCCATTTGCCACTTCAACATGGAACCCGCACCTCAGCTGCTGTAACTTGCCTTTTGGCACTGTGGAAGGAAAGCTGCCTAAATGAGTTCCCTAAATGCAGTGATCATTAAATCAGCCCCAAAGGCTATAGTTCAGGGCTGAATTTCTTTTCTTTGCCCTACTGTCAACCAGTGTTTATAGCGTGATTTTCATATAGGGAATAGTTAGTTTAAAAGAGCTACCAAGGGCTGAAGAGCTCATGGGACTGAACATGGGACAAGTCCTCTACCTGCCATATTATTCTTTCATTATAAAAGATTCCTCATGATTTTTTTGCTGAAGAAAGCACAATTTTTAATGTTAAGATACTTGATGCTCCGTTTAATCAAATTATGTTTTCCACTTACATATTTCATTTGAATGCCAAACACAGGGAACAGGGAGAAAAAAGGGTCAGGCCAGGAAGCTGTAATGAAACCCCAGAGAACGGGGCTTGCAACCTCCCCTGCAGCTGCAGGGACTGGTGACTACTGGTGAGTGCTGGTGACTGCTCTCACCCCACGCAAACACAGACTGACAGAGCAGCTTGCACTTGCTATTGCTATTGAGCAATGGATCCCTGTCTCCTCCAGCATGTCTAAAGCAGGTAGCTGTCTTTTTTATGCAAGTCTAATGACAACCTTGAATAGCAGGAGAAGAGATAGACAGCAGCAGCACTCTGAGCTTGCTGAAGACCTGGAAACAGGAGAAACTAGACCAAAGACAGCCATCTCAGCAAAGAGTGGCTTATTTATCACAAACCATCTTCTTGCACAGATGTTTGCAAAGACCCCACATATGCCCAGAGGACTCTGTATAGATGCATGTTGTAGACCATCAGAGGAGAAAGTTCTGTATCTTGCTAATTTAATTTTGGGAATGGGCTTATAAATCATTTCTAGATCCCCCCAAACAAATGGTGTATTCTTTACTTACTGTCCTATTCTACAGCTGCCCTAAACTGTCAAAAAAAGTGAGGGACTACAGAATAATGGAGAATATCATATTTTGCCCAGAACAGCACTTCTTGCATAACACTATATACTGTAATAGAATTTATAGGAGTTTCCTAAACATCATTTATTTGAATAACTTTGCTGCAAATTCAGCTGAAATGTTCAGACCTATAGCCTTTATTATTTTCCATCTMCCAATAATTGTTTTAATTATAACATTTTTTACTTTATTATCTGCTCATATTCTTACCTGATTTGTTGAGCTTTGGGTCCTTTCACTGAGTAGCTGTGCAGCCAAGGATGGTACCTGATATATTCCTTGGGCAGGTAGAGTAGAGGTCCTAGCTGGTAATTTAACCCACCCTTCCATCTTTTCATATGTAGATGAGGATGTGGTAGACTTGGGAATGGAGGGAACCTGGTAAATGTTTTGCTGGCCAGCTGGCAGTTCGGCGGTGTCACTCTGGGTGGAAAGAGGTGGCAAGTCTGCCTGAGAGCCAGCAAGGAGCTGGAGGCGATTGGCAGGAGCCAGGCCCTGTCTCCCATGGAGGGAACATTTCCACCAGCCCTCACTGCCAATGACATTTTGGTCAAGAACTGTCAGGATGTCTCCTTTGCGGAAGGCCAGCTCATCTGAGCACTCTGCTTTGTTGTCATATAGTGCTTTCGCCAGAGTATTCTGGAGAGAAAAAAACAAAATGTGGGCTTTGCATTGTTTATACCAAAAGAAATGTTACACTAGTTGCCAGTTTAGCAATTATCTCCACCTTAATTTCAGTCTAATTCTAACCCGCCAGTTTCTATGCTGAAGAACATCTCTCAGAGCATTGGTTTCATAGTGTTAAGCATTTTCAGCACGCATGCGCTATGTTCAGTGCAGTACAGAAATAAATAATATAATACTGTTATATATTTCTTCATCATCTTTCCTGCTGAGATTCTTGAAGAACACTGCTAACATTCATTACTTTGACCTTATGAAAATCCCTATATGAAAAATAGGTACTTTCTTCAATGGTATTCTAAAAATTCTTTGTCAGAAGTCACACAGGAAATGTATCACCAAACCAAAAATAAAACTCACACCTCCCTGACTGCTAACTAATTTGTCTGAGGACTTCAGCTGCACATAAACAAGGCTAATTGTTTCTTACCTGAAAAAAACATTTCTTATTTTCCTTTAACCTTTTTTCTTTTCTCAAAACCTTACGAAGACAGACCTCTCAGTAACGCCAACCCTAAAGATTTTAATAAGTGTCCAGTGGTAATTCCAGTGGCATAAATACTAGCAAAGAGCAGCATTTGGTGTGTTGAATGCTGCATCTTCTAACCCTGAAGCACTAGAAGCCATTATAAGGAGAATATGTTTTGAATTACCTACAGAAGCATTTCTATTATTCCTAGCACTGGGAGACTAATAGAGCTCACACAACAAAGTGGTATTTACTTCCCTAACATCCTTGCTGTGGCATCACATTCTGCAAATGACACAGGCAAAGTGCCCGTGATCGATGGTGTCCACACAAGGCATCTTTGAGTTGCCACAGGACTTGTGAAGACACAGACTTCAGCTAGCTGTGCCCATGCAGCCCCGGATGAGAAAGCTGGATACTACTTAACGCAGAGAATCCTGCACTAATGGGATTCTCTTACCTGACACATCAGCTTGGGGACAAATCTAAATATGCTTGTGTACTGTAATGCCAAACCAATTAGCTTGGTAATCTTCATGGCATGGCAGTGCATTCACTGGCTCATCTTCAAGCAAGCACACCTGAAGCAGCATCTGTGTTTCTCTCCACAATACAGACACCACCAGTATCCAGATACTTCAATCTTTAATACATCTTTCAGCATCCTCATGCAGCGCTTCTTATTGTCATTCTTTTAGACAGGAAACTAAGGAAGAAGAGTATGTGACTTTCCTAAGATCACAGAAAATCTGTGAGATAACAAATTTTCATATTTCCCAGGGATCTAAAGAGCTCCTTGACCTCAGAGCAGCCCTATCTGCCTCAGTTGAAGCCTATAAATTTGTGGCAATTATAAGTGTGTGGATAACCATGTTTTATTTTTAGCATATTTAGGATCTTGGTATTTGCTTAATCATTACAAGATGACAGTTAATGAAAAGTAGTAGCAGAAGGTAGTTTTGTAGAAAGAACTGCAGACATAGTGTTTTTCAGTACAACAACATTGCATTTGCCTTCAGCTTTAAAATGAGGCTGACTGCTCCCCACTGGATGTCTTCTAGCATTAATTTCTTATCAGAAAGAGCAAGTAATGTCCAAAGAGATAGTGTCCAAATAGGAAACATGACGCCTTGTATTTTTGTCCAGAGCATTTGCTGTAAAGCAACAGCTGGTTTGAAGTAACAGCAGAAGAAAATCAATTTGTCAGCTCAGCTGATGAAAGTGGCCTGTTGTTAGTAGCGTACATTTCTTCGTAAGGATGACCACGAACAATGGCCTTTTTATGATACATGGGTTTGTCCATCAGCAGCTGTCCGAGACGGACAACAACAGTTCCATTTTCCTTATGTCGTAGTGTGGTTAAAACAGTCTTCTTGCCTTGGACATGGTAGCCCACTCTCTCTTTGGACAATGGCAAATGCTCTGAACCACCTGTGTTTCAGTCAGGCCTTCAGGAATCTCACCACAGAGTGCAGCCCGGGGTGCATTTGGGCTTCACACATTGTTGCAATTGTAATTAAATTAATTAACTGTAATTAAAATAAAAAAGAGAGAGAGACAACTTTTCCTATTATTAATCAGTGACACTTCTAGATTTGGCTTACAATTTGAGACCTTTTTATTGAGCACTGTAAAAAGCACATTAAAGGATGGTCCCTCTTGTTAAGATCTGAAGAGGATGGGCAGGCGGAGGGAGGAGAACTCTCCCCCTTTTGCAAACAGGCAACTGAAATATTAAGAGCCTTATCCACGCTCACACAGGAAACCAGTGGCAGAGCCAGGAAGTCCAAACACGGAGGAACTGAGGCCCTGTCTAGTGCCTTAGACAACAAGACTATCTTTCCTAATTGCACCAATACAGTACAAATAAGAGGAAAATTTGTTTCACAGTATAGTTTTAAAAGACATCTAGTTGTCATCATTTTCCCAGCTAATTCTTTCTTGTGGAAATAGCAAACTGAACACATCATAGGGCCAAATTTTTTAGTTAATCAACATATAAAACTACACAAGTCTAATTTCAAATCTCAATTGTTTTAGAGTAAATATGCCGACTTTTGCTAAGACAAATTTTGGCCTGTATACATCAGTGAGAATTTCTGCAAATGGTACCTCTACACTACAGCCTAAGTTATACAAAGTGAGGAGGTCCTCTTCCCATCAGCAACACTTCAGCAACATTCAAACGTGACTGCAGCAAGTATTAGGAGGAGAAAATATTTCAGCTATTCTCTCATCTGTTTTTCTAGACAAATTAAATCTGCTTCCATTGCAAAACAAATAAAGTGAGAGAACAGCCAGGTCAGCGTAAGCAACAGAGAATCCTATTCAACAGCAAAGATATTCCACAAAGATGTTGTCAAAACTCAGCTGACCAATATTTCATTTGGTAATGTCAGATGAATATATTCAGGGGTGCCCACAGTGAACAAAAAGTTAAATTTTAAGCTTACAACCTGAAAGTCACAAGCTTTTTCAGTACAGGGGTCTCTTCTTAGCATGAAGCACAGCACATATCCCTTTAGTTTTGTTAGTAAAAGCTGTGCAAACATCCAAGGGCAAGTAGCCCACAGTGAGATACCAATTCAAAGCATATCACAGTGGTTCAGATTTTTAAAGGTGGTCTCTAATTTGTGGAGCTCAAATTAGGGCATTTGGGCTCACATCAGGAGGCGACATGAATGCCCAGGAACCTTTGAAATCATCTCAATTGCGAGCTAAACAGGAGGTGTTCAAAATCGTTGGGCACTTTCGAAAATCTGACCTTGCTGGAACAACAAATCTGTTCTCATAGATCGGCTCCCATCTGTAAGGCTGGAACCTTAAAATTTTCAGCCTTATACGGAGAAGTGATGGAGACAGGCCCCAAACTCCAGACTGCAGAGTGCGAATGAACTGGAAGACTGTCAGGTCTTAGCTGAGCTATCAAGCAGGAAAAAGAGAAGTGCAAAGGCTCTTCCATCTAAGGCAATGCTAAATTAAATTTCATGTTTCAGGACACATGGTCAGTACTATAGAGTTTGAAAGCAAGTCTTTTCCATCCTTCCTCAAGTTCAGCATTGCCTAAGTGCACACCAACATCATGGCATGTTTCACGATTTTCCTTCCGGAGTACCAGCTCCATCACTGGAGCAATGTGCCAGCCATTGCTAGAAATATGATTCCAGACAACACTGAGAGAAAGGCATTACTGATCTTACTGGCTGAGAAATCTTGAATTTCAGGCCCTGCAGCCTGCCTTTCCCTTACAGCCCCTTGGTGACATTTTTCAGGGCATTTTAAAAAGGGCGGAGATACTTAGGGAAGTATTTTGATGAAAATTTCTTATCCATTTGCCTTGGAACTAGTCTCTGAAGGAGTTTTATAAGAAGGTAGGGACACCTGTAACACAGAAAATATTAGTAATTTGTAGCCACCAAACTACAGGAAGGTGCCAGGCAAAGCTCTTTTAAAAGATACCTCTTAAAATGGATTGTTTTACTATAGGGCAAACTGGCACAAATACAAAGCTGTGTATGGCAGTTCTAGGATATGCTGTAAGACTATTTACACAGGCCTCAGAGTTTATTCATTGCTTCATTTATTCTCGTTCCTTTTAGCCTCACAACACCCATGTCAGTCATCTGTTCTGAAACATGTTGCAGCGAGATATGAGGATGAAAAAAAAACCGAACGAAAGAACCCCCCCCCCACCACCACCACCAAAGAAAAGAGCTAAACCCCAACCTCTTCCCTTGAACAGACGCTTCTATATATATTTTCAGTGCCCACAGCCTGGCAGAAAGTTGCATCAATATGTTGTAAAACCGATATGAGCAACGCCATGTAACTCAAGTAACTTACCTTCTGCTGAATTCTGATCCCCCCAAAATCACAGAAGGAGGAACATTTTCACAAGGCATAGGAAATAAGAGGCTGAGTAACTCTGCCTTTGTGTTTTGTTCTTTATCCTCCTTTGCTCCTCTATTTAGAGGACTAGTAAGCCCCCTTTTTTCTCTTATTTCCTTTCCGAGTGTTGTGGTTACTTTCTCACCTGGCCCCTCCGGCCCCGACAGTGGTAGGTGCTGGCGCAAAGAGACTTGTGAAGCATTTCTTTCATGCACTGTTATCATCAGAGAGCTGCAGGCAGCTTGGAAACCGTTAGCGTAGGCTCCGGCAGTTTTTAGGAGTCGCAGCTGTGGAATCGGTCCGTATTAGCACAGGATGCTACAGCACACCTCGAAGATCAGCTAGGGCTGGTAAAACACACGCTGTCACAAGCTGACAGCAGTGCCTAACCGCAGGCAGTGCTGCTGTGTTTAACTATTTGACAGGAGCTCCACGCAAGCAGGTAGTGACCTAGCTCGCTCAGGTCCTGGGAAGCCGTGTAGCTTTGGCAGCAAAGGGCTCGTTACAGGTTAGCTGCTCTTCTGGTGGGGTTTGAGGTGGTAGCGACCCCGTCCCGGTGCTAGGCAGTCCTGCTACAGCAGCAGAGCTGCATCGGTTGTTAAAGCTAGACTGGTGACGACTACGTTTCGCTGAAGTCAAACGCTTAGCAATGCTCTCAGGAAGGGAGTATGGTCATACTGAATAAACCGAAGTGCGGGGAGGCTGCGTAAAGCGCCGTCGTTCCCCTGGCCGTGCCCTGCCTCTCCGCCAGCACCCAGCCCGCTCCAGCTCCGCAGGCAGCAGCCTGCCTTCTCCATCCATCACTCACGTTAAGAAATATAGTGAATCACTGAGGAGCCACTGAATGCCCAAACTGTTCCAATCTGCTTTCCAAAGAGCTCCTATTTTCGGAGACATTTTTAGAAGAACTCATCCCAGCCACTGGATTTTGCGACCACGGTAACATTGGGAGCAGATTTGTGGATAAAAGTTACAGGATGTTTATGACAGGTGAGTGCTGGATCTGACTAAACAGATAGACAGCTAAGGTCTACCAATTGCATCTACGGTCATGTGGAGCGAGGTTGTTTGTAGTACAGGATCTGGCTTGTCTAAGTTGAGGCTATTAGTCAGAAATCAGGCCCTATCTACACTTTCAGCTGTCTAGGACATATGTAAAGAATCACTGTGGCAGCCCCTTCTATCATGTAAGCAGAAGCATCTCTGACCTGCCATTAAGTATAAACAAGTCCGGCATTCCCAGGATTGCAGAGACCTTATGGGATGCTTGGATAGGAGGAAGCTGTGCTTTGCAGCCAATGGGATCTGCATTTTTTCTTTATTACCAGAGAAGCGGAAACTGGCTGTCTAACACTATCATCCACAAAACGCCATCTAGGCCAGCTGTGTATAGTTCTTTGCTATTTTATGTGATCTCTTTAATGCGTCCTTACAATAAGCAACATCAGTACTAAAGCAACATAGAAGAGATGAAAGTGTTTTTCTGCTTTGACGTTTGTTGCTTCTTCCCTGTCAGCCCTTTGGCGGCCCTGAAAAACTTTTTTAAGACGAAGAACATCTTCGAGCCAGTTCACCGCCGCATGAGAAAGCACCGCGGCAGGCAGCACGTTGCTCTTCTCTCTCACACAGCAGACTTTGACAAGACGACGACAGAGCTCAGAGCCAGAAGGCAGAGCCTGCGGCCTCTGCGGCCTCCTTTCGAGACCTTCTTCTCTCCCACGCCAGGGTCCACGACCTCGTTTCAGCAACGCAAATGAGTTTGCGTGTGTTGAGCCGACCATATTCGATAGCTTTACAATGTAAGACCTCTGCTAACATGGGTTCAGTTAGCTCAGGCCTGAAGAAAAGTCCGTGTGGACCTGGAAGTGGGTCTCCTTTTTTTGGACTAATGCAATGATCTAATGCAAGATAATAACTCTCCCTACAAATCTGCTTTATGACATCCTTATTGTTTGTATGTCCTCATCCAGCAACACATCCACTACAAAACATAGGCAGCACTTGGGGATCTTCAGGACGAAAGCTGCTAACTCATGTGTATTAACGAAGAGATGAAAAATTTTAATTAAGAGTCAATAAGGCTGATAATTGTACCTTTTTGTACAATTCTATAAAATACGGTTCTATAATCTCAAAATGAGAATACTCACATAGACTGACATCTGTGCTCTATATACATATTTATGCTGATGCGAAACAAAAAATACCTTACAACTTCATACAGTGTTTAATATTACTAGGAACTTCTGATCCCTTTCCTATCCTGATCCTTATCCTGAGCCTATAATACGATTCACAGAAAATAAAATCTCGTCTAAAATATATGCAAATGTCGCTAGAAAATTTATCCATGTAATGCTAATTTGAGTAGCTTCCCTGCAAGTCTGCCAAAATAATTTCTGTACTCCTGCAATTTGTATTTGGAAGCTCCGGATTGCTGTTATGTACTATTTCATCTGATCTGTAGCTGTGCTAATACTTCACAGCATCTTCATTTCCAAACTAAAAAAGCAAATATTTTGTCTTCTATTGCCTTATTTTTGCTTCTTTAAAAACCTATTGAAATAATCTAAAGAAGAGAGAGTTTTAATCATGGGAGTTTCTTTTGTGGATGAAGCACTTTTATTGCAGGAAAATGAGACTTAAAATATTTGAGGAGAAGGAAAAGCTACAATTCAGGGCAGTGGGCTGTGTTTGCAAACCAGTCAGGCTGATGCATCAGTGATACCCTTTGACATGTTTACATAACTGTTTCCAGTTAATCTCTTCACCTCTGAACAAAGCTGAAGAAATAAACATTCTCCATTGCCCTGTTAGCTGGGAACAAGTTTCCCAAAGAAGTCCCTTTTAAATAGAAGCACAAATTCAGTCAATTTAACTTTTGCCCAATTCAATTATTTGTAGATAGAGCTAACATCTTTCAACACATGCAGAAGAAAGWATTTACCTTAAATGCTCTGATCTTTCTCCGCATGTGTGTGACCTCCTTCTAGCTGGGCGCTGTTGTATGTCCCACTTGCTGTGCTACATTTTCTGTGACTTGCAGAAGCTCCTTACACTGTATTTATTGTTTTGCTGGTGTATTTTCTTCTGGTTAGACAAAAGTTCCATATCTTTTTCTATGGACATTTTAAAGACCTGAGTTTAAACCAGGATTGAATGTCAGGACTTGCTTTTATTTCCTATTCAAAGGCTTAACTAATTTTTGGAGGATGGAACCAGGTTCTAATCATCAGGTTTTAAGTTCTGAAAGGTCAAATCAGTCTTTGATAAAATAAAGAACGGCTAGTTTCAAGCTTCAGGTAGAACCACTTAGAGGAGAACTGTGTGGAATCACATTTAGCTAGATGCAGTGATGGGGATTATAAATCAGTTTTGTTAATTTTSCTCAGTTCCATTTTCTCCGTAAATGGAGTTAATCAAATTCTAGCTGTACTAAAACCAGCAGAAAAATCCCACCGTTTTCAGTGCCACGCAGTTTTTGTTCCCATTCCTCGTATTTACACATGTGCTGTCTCGTGCCTGAGTTCCAGGAAAAACAAACTGCCATTTCTTGATGTGTAAAAAATACATATATATGTATTTCTGGGTTTGGGCTCCTCCTGCCATGCTATGGTTCTTTACCCACGTGCTTCAAATTAATTTACTTTTCTGAACCTTTTTAGTATCTTCATTGTATGTTAACACAAAATTTATATCCAAACATGGATTTAAAAATATAGGAAGAAAGTTCTGATGAGCATTAATTTTCTCTTTCTGGCTTCTAAGTATTAGATGCTTAACTCTTTAGAACTGGGTCCTTGCTCGTCTTCCTCTGCCTGCCCAGGGAATTGGCAAGAAATTCCTAGAATAGGTCGTGGGAGCAAAATAGGTAAGCTGACCATCTCGCCGTGGCTCATATAATAGGTTTTGTTTTGAAGCAAACCATTTTCTAGGTTCCCCCTCCATCCAAAAAGTACCAATTACAGAGAAATTTAGCAGAGAACAGAACCAGCCAGTCATGCTCTAATTCTATCTCCTGTACTTCTCCAGCAGACAAGAAAATGGGCTCYGCTCATGACTGCTGAAATCACCGTTCCAAGAATAAATAGCGTGTGGCCATGTCCCTAATTACAAATTTTTTATTTGCAGTGACTGCTGTATACTCTTCCACCTTGGTGTGTAGGTGTGACAGGACGCTGTCCCTTGATCTCGTGCTACTTGCAGGAGAGATGCTACGGACTTCACGAACGTCGTAGAAACAACTAAATAACTGAATAATAACTGACCCATAACTGAAGGAGCAGATGGTCGAGAGAGGCTGCTCCCTCTGATTCATAATGAATCAGGGGCAGCACTGCAACTCCCAAACGCACCAGCTTCCCCCGTCTCCCTCATTTCCATTACCTGCCCCCAGACGTTATTTTTTCAAGACAGCCTGTTAGGGCAAGGCTTCATTTATCTGAAATTTCAGCTTTTTTTCTGGGAAAAGAAGTCGGCGTTTTTTCACCTGCCCTAATCGCTAATGCACACARCCGCTCCGCTGTCATTAACACACCGCCCAGGGGAACCGCAGAGCTTCCTGCCCCGCGGGGCAGCTGCCGGAGATCAGCCGTGAGCTCACCTGAAAGACTCGCTCGCTTTCATAGCCAGAGAAAGGCTATCTTCTACCTACCACAAAGCAAACGGATGCTAGGCATCTGCGTGTGCGCTCTCCTGGAAGCCTGGAAGCCAAGTATTAACAAATAATTATAAAATGGATATGGTCCACCACGTAAAGGTACCCCTCTCTTCCCAGAACAGCACAGTATTTTCTAAAAATGAACACTCTCACCGGTGCTTTCCTCTTTTGAGCTTCAGTTCTCTTTGCAGAAGAGCACTCACTACAGGACGGGGGCAATCATTATCCTAGAGTGCAAAAGCTTYCCCAGCCTCACGTAACTCATTTTCAAATTACTCGACATTTCTGTATCAAAGAGTGACTCCAGTTCTTAACACATTTGCATTAGCTATTTCCTAGTAATCGATGGTGAAAATACATRTGTGGCTCCTCTTTAGGATAATGTATAAACTCAAGACAAGTTTTAATCATTTATGCTCGTTAGTCCCAGGAAAATGAAAAAGGCAAGAGGTATCTAAGGGCCAGTCAGTAGCATTCAGTGTATTTTTGTAGTAAAGCATATCATTGCCTAATATTAATGGTATAAAACCTCACCCTTCTTGGCCAGACTATTGTTCTTCTTGATAAAGCATTTTTTCAGCTAAGTATGGATTGTATTTTAAAAATTAAGACCATGTGTTCTGTTAGTAACTCGTAAAGAGGATCCTCAGCACCCTTTGAAAAGCGATCCCAACAGATACAGATATTTACACTATATAAACTTTCATTAGAAAGGAGATAAACAATGCAGTTAATTGCAAGAGAAATAAAATTATCTCGTACTTACATTGACCTTCATCTTGCTGCCTTCTACTTCCCTGTTACTCCATCCCCTAAAACGAGGCGAACGCGATCGCTCCCAGCCCCGTCTCCCCCAGCCCCGTTCTTCAGATCAGGCAGAAATGCTCGAGGGTCTGGACGCCTGCAGAGCAAATGTCCAGCCTCCTTCCACCTACACCGCATTTGCAGGCAGCCCCGGAGGAGAGCAGCTATTGGGACCGAATGGAGCTAATTGCATAATAAAATCATCTCCGCGGTGCAATTGGCCTGCAGCTGCCGATGCAAACGAGGGCCTGGCACAGGGTCACACAGATGTCCCCGGTGCCAAGACCCACGGGGGATGCCGTCTGCGTTTTGCAGCTACATCTGAGCATAGAAAATACGGGGCCAAGAATATGATTTTCTTGGATTTTGAGGCATATTCGCAGCCTTTGCAGCATCATTATTTTGCTCCTCATTTTTCATACCTAAAAGCRGTTTGGTCTTACGCTTTGAAATTTTCATGTTCAGTTCTCTAGAAGATAGCACGTCTCCTTTGTAGTTGTGTAAATCACTGCAAAATAATCCCCTTATTTGAAGGCACAGAACTTGAGAGGAAAGCTAAACATTAGCTGCAGGTTACGGGTTTTGTTTTTGAATTATTTAGTTTTTAAAAATTGTTTAATGCTATCTAACAATAATATTGTTTAATACCATAGTTATTGTTGTTGCTATCTGCTCAACAACAGCTCTGCCAAGGTTATGCTTACACAAGTGAGCAGCTTATACTGCTTCTTTACTTTTGAATATCTTTGGTTTTGCACGCTGTTACTGGCTTTGCCCTTATACATCCTGCCTTTTTTCTAGCCACAGTGTTTTCCTTCCTCTTTCTGTAGTAGCTTCAAGACAAAATTAGGCACTCACTCCCAAACCCACAAACAAGCAAGCAGAAAAGAAGCATACCTTGAATAGAAAATGTTGAATTGAAARTGCTTTCTCAACAAAATCTGCACAACTGGACGGGGACTAGGAACAGACAAACAGCTAATACAACTGTCCAAATGCAGAAAACTACCTAGCACGAAGCAGTCCACTCGAATGCCTTCTGGTTTTGTTTGTTTTCTTTGTCTTATGATTACAACCAGTGCTTTTACTAGTGTGAACACTCCACATCGTGCAATGGGTAAAGAACAACCGGTAATTTACTACCCTGAAATCTGTAAGGTACCACCAGCATTTGCAACGTTCTAGAAATACAAGGAGCGAGGCTGCAACTAGAGGCCAYGAAACTGCTTTTGGAAGATCTCCTGAACTGAGGGCAGCTAGGCACTGCAGTGCGGCGAAGCGGACGCCCCCCGCCGCCTCGCTTGGCCTGGCGCCCGGGGCTGCGGCACCCGTCCTCGCAGCCGTGGACCACCCAACCCTGCCGCCAGCCCGTCAGGGCACCATGGCCATAGCTCAGAGACGTTGCACCGCGGAGGCTGGAGAGCATCTGGCCTTCAGCACACCCGGGAGATGAAGRTGAGCAGGTAGCAGCCCAAATTCTAAAGACAAAGGTCCAAACCCCTACTGCCCCCACCCTAAATTTAGGCAGAGTTTAGGCACCTAGTCCAGGAGCACAGCCCTCAAAGTCTTTGGAGCTCGTATTGGGTATAAATCRCAGGGCTTACGGCACGCACGCGTGAGCGCCCCATTAGCTCATGCTGAGCACCCAGTTAATGTAAGCATGAGCGCCCAAGCAGCACCCGCACGGGCGCAGGGCCGGGCGCACGCGGCAGGGCTCGGCAGTCGGGGGCCGCGAGGTGCCGCGGCTGGGTGCAGCCGGCCCCGAGACCCACGTCACACCCCACCGCGCACCCCACGTCAGCCAGGCCGGGCAGCACGGGGCAGCTCCGCTCCAACGCGCTGACGAAGGAGCGGCAGCCCCAGGGGGAGGAAGCACGCGAGGAGACGTGCAAGGAGACAGCGGGGAGACGCTGAAGGAGACGTGCAGAGGAGAGGTGGTTGGGGACACGCGTGGTTGGAGACACGCTCGTGCCGGGAGATGCTCCATGCCCAAGGGGTGCGCTGCCCCAGAGGGACCGCAGCCCGCGGGGGACCCTCGCCGGGATGGGGACGCCCCGAGGGATCGTGG
>NW_020447195.1:5330507-5363712 GCF_003343035.1 Apteryx rowi | reverse complement strand
GGATGGGGACGCCCCGAGGGATCGTGGCGACCCTCGCCGGGATGGGGACAGCCCGAGGGATCGTGGCAGCCCTCGCCGGGATGGGGACGCCCCAAGGGATCGTGGTGACCCTCGCCAGGATGGGGACGCCCCGAGGGATTGTGGTGACCCTCGCCAGGATGGGGACACCCCGAGGGATTGTGGCGACCCTTGCCGGGATGGGGACGCCCCGAGGGATCGTGGCAGCTCTCGCCGGGATGGGGACAGCCCAAGGGATCATGGCGACCCTCGCCGGGATGGGGACAGCCCAAGGGATCGTGGCAACCCTCGCCAGGATGGGGACACCCCGAGGGATCGTGGTGACCCTCGCCAGGATGGGGACGCCCCGAGGGATCGTGGTGACCCTCGCCGGGATGGGGATGCCCCGAGGGATCGTGGTGACCCTCGCCAGTATGGGGACGCCCCGAGGGATCGTGGTGACCCTCGCCAGGATGGGGACGCCCCGAGGGATCGTGGCGACCCTCGCCAGGACGGGGATACTCTGAGGGACTGCGGGCGACCCTCTTGAGGCTGGGGACACCAGTAGCAAGACTGCAGCCCATGGAGGAACCTCGCTGGAGCAGCAACAGTAAGAAGCGTGAAGGAGGGGAGGAAAAGCAGCATGAATCCYGGCGGAGTGGCAGACAGAGACCCCGACCTCCTGCGCTGCCCATCACCTCCTTGGAGGAACTGGGATGGACTGAGTGTAACGGGATGGAAATAAGGCAAGCTGAGACTAGGACTGGGGGAGGAGAAGCGTTTGCCTTAAGCTGAGCCTGGGCAAGGGGGAGGAAAGGTGTTTACTTAAGCGTTTCCTCAACTGTTTATGTTTTCTTTCTTCTCAATACCTGAATCGGTGATTACAAGTTTGTGTCAACTGACAATAAACTATAATAATACTACAATTTTTTATACTATAAAAATACTATAATAAATTAAAAAAAATTCCTTGAGTCAAGTCTGTTTTGCCCATGACAGAGCTAGCTTCACCTCTAAGATTTCCCCAGGGAAAAGATGGGCAGAGTTCACTTCCAGCTGAGTGCTTCCCTGGGAATATCCCCAAATTAAGTATTTGAGGCCCAGAAAGACGGAGACTTCACTATTCTCTGTGGCATTTCCTGTTGGCTATTTAAGTAACTCCTTGCTCAACCTATTAACTGTTGCAAACCCTATTTTGAGACACACACTGCTGCCAGGTATCGGAGGCGGAGGGAGGCTGGGTGCGTGGCTGTGGGCGTCTTAGCGCCAAGGGCCTCCAGGCAGACGTGTTCCTAAGGGCAGGCAGGGCTCGCAGAAACACATCTCACATTGCTGCTCATCCCTTGTTTGTGGACAAGACTAGAGTATGTAAGCTGGGCATTTGGGAAAAAGAGACCAACTTCAGATCAACTTAATGTGTACTTAGGACACGATCCTATTTTTCTTTTGGCAACAGCACAGTAAATGTTGTCAAACAGTAAGAGAGCTGTTTCCTGTGCCTGTTCTGTAACTGTGCTTTCAATTGCACCCAGGCATGCAACGTTTCCTGTGCAGGCTGTCACTGGCACATACACAACAACAACAACAACAACAACAACAACAACAAACATCATTTTCTGGGTGCAGTCATACGCTGAACTCATTTTCAGAAGCAGTTCACCTTGCAAAGATGGAATAGTTGGAGCACAGCAAGAACTGCAGAGTGTTACCTGTCATAGTAAAGCTACTGATGGTTGGTACCTGGTGCTTCAATAAGCCCAGATGCTATAAAAAACCATATGCTTAGTGTTTGTGTGCTAAGTACAGTGTTCAGCTATTATAATAAACAGTAATATACTGATGCTAGGAGAGTGGGAACCTTATAAACAGTTCATGAATGATATAGTAGAAAGAAACTTGACTTTTTCAGTTGTTATTTCCCCTGACTTCGGGTGTGATGTAGCTGTGCCTAAGGATCTCGGAGCAGAACTGGAGATCAGCTTGCTACCATTAAATTTATTTAGCCATCAGCAAGCCATTTAATAAAACTGAAAATATCATACCTAGAAATAGAAACTCTTTTATCTGGAAGAGAGGTAAAAAATGCTTTCCATCAGTTTCTGATGGCTTAACATGCAAAATTGTCCTCTTAAATTTGAGTGCAACAAATGGCTCATCAAGCTGGGACTAAACTTTTTTTCCACTATATTTTGTTTCAAAATTCCAGCCAGCAGTTTATTTACAGTAGACATTGAGATGATAATCCAAGACGAAAAGAATCATTCTATTACACTGCTTATTAAGCTTGCAGACAGTAGGACAAACAAAGCACTGAATTAGGAGACAAGACTTCAGCATTCTCTGACTCTTACAGCTTCAGCAAGTTAATTTATATATATATGTATATAAAATTATATTAGATGCAATATGAATAAATGAATAAATTCAAAAAAACCTTATAATCTAGTTTCAATCTTTCAAAATAAACAAAACAGTACTTTAAACATTCTGCTGTTTTACTTCTAATGTAGGAAAATTCTCTATTGTGCAAATAGGTCATGTTGACTATCACTCTGACAATATAATCACGTATCAAATGTTATTACAGGATGGCAGTAAGACAGATGGWCCCTTGAAGGTACATGTTTATTATTTCACAAATTTGTTTATTCACAGCTGTTTACTATTTGTGAATCCTGCTTTATTCAGAGTCCTCCCCCAAAAGGCATTTCCTTCACTTAATGATTTTGCCACAACAAAAAGCACAGAGGTACATCAGGCACGTTAGCATCCTAATGAACCCTCCTTCCATCTCAGAATTAGAATACTAAACATTTGCAGTATCACCAAGCATCATTTTGAATTCAAAACATCAAACCTGCACCAGGACTTTTTGTAACCATTTATATGCTGTACTCAAAAACTAGACATACCTTTGCAGTTCTGTCGATTCTTCTGGTTTTATCCATTGTTGTTGTTCACCAGCAGCGTTGCTTTAAGCAATGCACATAGCTACCACTGGGTAAAGAGACCTCGGTTTTGTACAGTCACAGTGTGTCAGGAACTATTTCTCAAGAAAACACATCTGACAGCTATACCCTTAAAAGCATTTAGGAAGTTGTACAAAAGATTCTCGTAAAAGACAGTTTCTGTGACAAAAGATTAAAAAGAAAATAAAACAAACCAGAAAAACCCTAATAGCATCCAGCACTGAGAAGAAAGTCTGTCTGCAAGTGGAATTTTTTTTGATCTGTCACCAACTTGTCGCAATTAATCAGTCAGAAGTCTCACCCTTCTGTTTCGCTACATGTTCCTGTATTTCCTATTTTAGAAATGCAATGACTACAGGAATACTATGTACCACAAGGGGCTGCACAATGCTTGATAGAAAGAAGTGCCACAATCATGTTAATTCAAGATTTCTAAGCCAAATTTTTTCATGTCTTTCAAAGCTGTCTCACCATTTAAAACACCCTATACAATCTTTTGTTATGCAAAGAAGGGGCTTTGTGAAATAACAGAAATCTTGCATATTATCTGGGGCTGAATTCTTTATGAAAGACTCCTTCAAGCTGCATCAAGGCTTAAACACATGCAAACTAGATGTGGGCTGTAAATGCTGTTTGCAACATTAGGCTCGTGAGTGGAGCAATTGTGGTGCAGCTCACTTGAAGGGTCCATCACAGCCACGTGCCAAAACTTCCTAACCTGGACTACGATCATCTTATTTTCCCTTTATTGCATTTATTTTTTTTCCCAGGATTTAAATTATGCCAGGGCAGCTCTGGTGGAAAGATGACATCTGTGTCCAGGAAATGAGAAAAATGTATGTCGCAGACCAGTACCCTTCTTAAGTAGAAAGTTTGAAGTTTGGTTTCAGCTGGTGGCAAACAAGTCTAATTCCACAAGTGCCCATTTAGGAAAGGCCTTCGCTAGATCTGTGTGCCAGTTACAAGGCTGCCAAGTCAGTGTGTCAAAGAATCCCAAAGGCCAAAAAGATACAAAACTTTAATTATGATTTATCTCCAAAGTTGTTTTGCTTTTAGATGGGCATGGTTTGTTGAGCTAATGCTTTACCTGTCAAATTACCTCACCACATTTCCATGATAGTTTCTTTTGAGTAGCGCCAAGGAGAGTTTACATGCTGGATGGATACATCTGACCTCTAGCCAGATGAAGGAAACATTCCTGTGGAGATGATAAATCCTGAAGCTTGCTAAAGTATAGCTACCAAGAGGTACAGATGGCAAAACTGATGGAGGGCAAGTGGGTGCACTGGACTTTTAGCTGATCAGTAGAGACTAATTTCAAACCACCCCTGTGCAAAGAATAGGCAAAATCTAGGGATGTTTCTCTGACTACTTTCAAGCCAGTGGTCCAAGAAGGCAAAGTGACAGGCATTTTTAAGTTTCCCCGTCCTCAGGTCTTCACACTTGAAAAAGCCCATCATCAGAATACAGGCAAGCCTTGCTTCCTAGTTTCCTCAGCTGGGTGGCTACAATTACTAATCAACAATTGCCTTCCGTAATGCGGAAGGACTAAAGAGAGGAGACCCTGACTGGGTGCTAAGATGTTCCTTTGTAAAATGAAGGCTTGTCAAAACTGTAAGATTAAGACAGAAGAGAGATGTCTGCTGTTCAACTAGCATCGTCACGGTGGAGTCAAAGCTGCTGTCTAATGGAAGATTGCTCTTCTGTAGAAGGGTAGTGAACATTTGCCAGATGTTCAAAGCCCTTGACAGCTAATGGTCTTGGGCAAGAGTTCTGTTTTACAAAGGCTTGTTTACACATTTGCTTCCTCTTTAAGCTGGAAACAGAGCTGACCTTAAGCTTTGAGGAACAAAGAGCTTGAGACAGTAGAATTGCAAAGTTATTAGCCTCCAACTCTGGAAGGGCATAATAACAGAACATCTGAAAACCAAAGGTACACCTAGCAACTAAGTATACTTGGTATACGCACACATCTCATAGCTTGAGGAGACAGCTGTCTCCATGCTATAATGCTCTTCATTCTCTTAAGAGTACTGAGGAACACTTATTAGGAACAGGATAAAGCTTTCCCACAACCCTCAAATCCCTTCCTCCCCTATGTCATGGAATCGTCTTTAGAATCCCACTGAACTGCTCAGGGAGGAAATGCAGATTTGGGAACAGAACATGCTTCCAAAACACCCAGAAAAAGACGCTTCCTCTAAAGAGGTTTACCAGGCTTGCTATTATCACAGACAAGTGAGTGGCAAAGATGCTCTCTTCACCAGCTGTATTAGTCCAGAAGGTTGAGGCTTGCTTAACACTAGTTTGAATATTTCAAGGAAGAGCAATTCCAATACAGACCACATGAAAGGTCAGTACTGTAGTTGCAACGTTGGATTGTTCTTGTTTTTCTTAAGATAAACAGAGCTGTTCTGAGGCTGTTAGTAAGTTCCATGATCCAAAGACACTATCAAAGCTGCCTCATAGCAGTGATGAGTTCAGCAGAGACTTGTACTATCTTACTAATACTAGAAAGAGCATTAGAAACAGTCATTATTGTTTGACCTTTCCAAAACTCACCCTAAGACCAACAACAAATTTTGGAGCTTTTTTTTTTTTTTGGCTATTTTAACAGATGCTTATAGCACAAGGGTGACAATAAATAGTGTTTCTGAGAAGGTGCAGGTCAGTTTGTCTGGACTTTACCTCTGAGTGTGTCTGCTCAAAGGCAGGATGGGAAGTATTTTTTGAACTACCTGCCTAAGCTATGGAGCAAGGTAACTAGCTTGGCAAATCTCTTATTCTTACTGTGAAAAGCAAAGCATCTTAACGCAACTACCTACATTTTAATCAATCAATACAAATATCTTACAGCTACATGCACTTCATTCTTCCTCTCTGCAGCAACAAAAACACTTAAAATAGTATTGCTTAAAGACAGAATCATATCTATGCTAAGGATTGTAGAAGTGTAACTTTTTACTGTGAGCAAAGTAAGTAAATCCCCCTGAAAGAGGTATCTTGACAAGAACAACCTATACCAAGCCTTAGGCCTTCTAGTTTGAATTGGAAGTATACCATCACATTCTAGCTACCCACTACAAAAGCATCAAGTGGAAGAAAAAGGACATTAATCACTAAAAAGTAATCAACAACTGCATACTCTGCTTTCTCTTGACTTCACACATGGCTTCACAGTTTTCTAGTTTCCTTATAGCCAGCAGATAAGAGAGGGAAAACAGCAGCCCCTTCTTGCTTCCATTACTCTCAGATTTCTGCATCCCACTCTCCCCTAAACACTGGTGACACTTGTAGCCATCTACATGTCAAGAGCATCAAACACAGCTTCAGGTGTGAAGCTTCTCTGACCAGTAAGTCTGATCACACAAAGAACATCTATGTAGATTCCTCCAAATTTGTACAGTGGAGAGATATGTCCCCCTTCAATCAAGTGCAGATCTAACAGGAACACTAGGTGTGTTCTTCAAGATGCAGCAGTAGCTCCTCTTACAGTACTTCCAAAGCATGCTTACTCTGAACACTGCCTTTTTATATAGCAAACTTGCCTTCTCATTCTCATCCCAAATCAATCACCTCCAGCCATCACATAGTGCCACTGGCATTTCGCACTCCAGAAGTATTTTACTCCTGATTGCATTATCTATTTATATAGGATGAGTAAGTTTTTTCCTGTCTTTATTCCCCTGAACAACCCCCCCTCCCACAAACCCAAACCCCTGGCCTCAACCAAAATGATACACAATACGAAAAGAAATAAAAGGGTTTGCTTCAGTATGTTTTTGCCCTAAGGAACAAACCTCTGCTTTTATGTTACAAGCTAAAAGACCACAGACCTAAGGAAGCATGAGGTGAAAGCTAGCAGCTTGCTACCTTATCAACTACAGCAGTGGTTTAATAAATAAACCCCCCCCAAATTATATTTTTAAAATAGACAAGATTCACCAGCAGCAAATGAGTTACCTACAGGCAACTTCTTTAACAGAATTAAAAGGAAAAAAAAAAATCAGTAACCTAGCAAAAATTACCACTGCCATCAATTTAGCAGGCTGACTCTACCAGACGGCGGGTGTTACTGAGCTAATTCACCATGCATTAATAACTGCGCGGCAGGACTTCCCTTTTCCCTCCCACAAAGCCTGGTTCTCCCTGCTCTCCTTGCTCCTCCACCAAAAAAGCCACATAAACCACCACCTCTTGCTTCCCACATTTCTAAAAATTGGGGGCAAGGAAGGGGGGTGGTGGTGGCAGAGGAACAGCAGGGGAAAGAGGGAGGGAAGGAGATTGCTAAGCCTAAGAAAAAAGTTATTGCTATGCAAAAGAAATTAAGACTAAAAAAACAAAACAAAACACAAATTGCATTCCCTATCTGTTTCAAACAAACAAACAAACAAACCCCACCCTACATTCCAAACCGTAAATCTAAAGTTATGTCCGGTTCACATGTTCACATGCAATGCAACAGACCAACTCAGCAAACTATACCACATTCCCAAAACAGAACCTTCTGATATTTAATTCGCTTGCCCTTTGTTATATAGAAAAGAAAACTAATACATWTCCTTCTTCATATATTAAATAACTTTTTAAGGTAATTTTTATTTAAATACAGACAAAACCTGTACCCTCTTCAGCCCTTGACAAGATACTTCATCAGTGGTAATGGAAAGTTAATTGACAGTAAGAACAATCTAATATTTGGAAATCCTAACGAAAGCAAGTGCTGAGATTATGACTAAAGAAAGCCTCCCAACTGTGAAGCCCAGGAGTACTGCATCACTGGAGCTGCAGACAGAATGCTTGAAAGAACATATTTAAAGCTTTGCGCAGGCCAGATAATCTGTAAGAAGTAGTGAATTTTCAAGTTTACAGAAGGTTTAAGCACAGAGTATCTTAATAATCTGTAAATCTGGTGAATATGATGTCTGGGAAACTTGCACTATTAGGAATAATAAGTAGAATTATTTGAATTTTTTGTTTTTTGAACTAAAAAAAGAATGTCATTCAAGTGCTGTGTAACACATTGCAACTACAGAATACAAATTTCTAAATAAAATGAAGTGACATTTCTGAGGTACATACACAAAAATCAATACGCGCAACAATTTATTTCTTTGAGGGGATACTATAGGTTTCCATGGCAAAATTATTCTCATCTTCACACGGTGCAGCACTGCCACATAAGCCTTTTGCAGTTGCAGTGTGGATATCCCTTGAAAATACCACGAGCTTCCTTTCAAGTCACACTTGTTAAGATAAATTCAAATGAAAGACAAGATTTCAAGTCTGAGCTTTAATATCAGAACTAGAACACCATTTCTTGAATTCATCTAAACAATTTAAAATTGTGTTTCAAATTTTTATGGCACAAGACTGGCTCAGAATTGAAGGTCCACTTGGCCAATTAAAAAACAAAACAAAACCCCCACAAAAAACAGACTAAAAAGATACAAAACAGAGCTTTACAAAGCATAAGTCAGAACTGAAAGCAGCTTAAGGCTTCATTAAAGTATTTGCCAAGTTCTGCTGTTACTTGTGTAATCCATTCTTTAAACAGACTTCAGTGGGATTGCACAGATACAATGCAGAGCAAAACTGGCTCATTCTGCCCAGTTTGAGCAAGATTTAGTCACATTATCTTTCACAGGATTTAGAGACAGGAGAACAAGTTTAATCCTTCTTGCAAGGATCATTTTATTCCCCCCTCCTCTCCYTTGAGTACAATTAGAGATGACTTACAAAAATTAATGCCACATACACACTAATAAAAAAAATTAGTGTGGGGCAAAAACTTAGTCTCAGTATTCTGATATTTTTCTGCCACATTTGACAGAATTAAAAAACAGACACAGCATGGCTCTCATCTAGGCATCTGTTGGCGGTACAATCAATACAAGATGATATAACGAGTCTGGATAATCACTGTTTTATAAAGCTGTCTTTAGTCTGTGGTTGACCTTCTGTACCAAAATCTAGCTCTGTAGTCATCACTGCAAGTCATGAAACCAGGATTGGTAGGAGAATGAACAATACAGCGGACAATGCTGTTGTGCCCAAGAGAAAGAAGATTTCTCCGTTCAGCAGTTCTTGAATCCCAGCAGCAGAGACTTATGGTCCTTTCGTCTGGAAGCAGCACATAGTCCTCTGTATGGTTGAAGACAGCCTGTGTCCTGTGTACTTGTCGTCCACTCAAACCAGCTCCTGTGAAAATAATGAAAAGATTCAGTAAATATGTGCAGTAAAATATGAACCCAAGTAGGATCAGTTTCAGGAAATTTTCAAAGACCTAAAAGTAAACCTCCCATAGATACCAATTGCTACAGTCTAAAGAGACTTATTTTCTCAGTTAGTATACAAATTGTGCATAGAACAGTCAAATCAATTATGCATATTGTTTTGTAGTTATATACATAGTATACTCTAGAATTTCTTAGAGATTGAGGACAGAAGGGATTTAACTACTCCAACTGTGCAGATCAAGGCACACCATTCACAGTCTGAGCACAAATACTTTGCTTGAATAGCAGTTTTACATTCGTTTTTTGTATGAGGCTTGCAACCGTAACTAACTTGAAAGGCCACTGTTAGTAGAATGTACAGATTCTCACTGTCAATGACAACTTTTGTTTCTTTTATGTGTGTGTATCACATTGTATGACCTAGCTTGGTCATACCTCCACTCTACACCCCTCCAATTTTGGCATTTGTGTTTCATATGTAGATATTTCTTTTGCAAGGAACATAGCACCATCCTACCTGACATTTTGCAAGGTTTATTAAGGAGGTGCTGCACCCTGCTGGTTGAGAGCAAAACACAGCTAGTATACATAAAGTACTCTACACACTGGTCCCAGAAGCTGAGATACAAAACTCCAACCTGCTCTCATCTTATCTGCTACCACTGTGTCTAATAATATTTAAGCACACTACTGTTCAACCCAATAGCTTCTTCATTCACACAGCTGCTATTATGTGCAAAGTTTTCATATCTTTCACTCGCTTCTAAGTCCCACTGAGATCAAAGTATCATATTGTCAGCATGCTCTGAGTATGCTTACCTTGCACACAACTGCATCCTCCAAAAACATACAGATGTAGCCATTTTTCAGAATATTTCCATGGCTTACCAGACCCATCTTTTGCACTACAGTCTAATGGTTAAAACAACTGTTTGAAGGCATGTTCAATTCCCCCTCAGTCTGGGGTACTCTTCAGGCAAGTGGCCTATTCTAGCCAGAAGTGGATTAGGCCACTTTTGACCCTTCCAGTTGAAGCTGTGCCCCTAGCCTAGCCATAAATACAACAACGACAAAAATCAAAATGATCACAAGCAAGAAAAGCCACGATGCTGCTTTGCTTTAATAATCACTGTTTCTAACACATTTCAGAAGAAAACCTAGAGAACAAAACCCTTTGCACAGATGCCCTAATCATTACAGGCTATTCATGTTCCTTTTTTACTTTCCCTATTTTTAAAAGATAAGTTTCYTTTGAAAACAATGAAGTAAATCCACCTAGACTAAACAGTTTATGACACTGGCTGATATGCAACAATCACAGCTTCTCTTCTAGACGCAATTTATTTTTCAGCAGTAAGACTTAATTCTTCTGACAATACCACCCCCTCATTGGTTAGAACCTGAAAAAGAAGATACTTTGAAGGTCACCTGCCACATACCTGTATATTTGACCAGCGTTCGACCAGTGGATATCTCCCATAGTTTAGCTACAGAGTCTTTTCCACTTGACAAGATATACTTTGAATTTTTGGAAAAAATAGCAGAACAGACTTCAGCTCCATCATGTGCCTTCTCAAAAGTAGTGATACAGCGATTTGAAACACCATCCCACAGTTTGATGCACCCATCCTTACTTCCTGTCACGTACATATTTGCACTTGCATTGTAATTTACTGAACATATAGCATCAGTATGCTGATCTTGAGGATTGCAAGACACAAAACACTGAAAAGTATTGATATCATAAAGGCGTAAGGTAGGATGCTGGGTACCAACAAGTATGAAATCTCCAGAAGGATGAAAAGAGATCGAGCGTAACATCTCTGCCTCCTGTTTGGTCAAAAAACACATAATCAGTATCAGTAAGAAAAAAAAAATCTGCAAGAAAAGGTTAATTCTAATGATGTTAAAGTGCTATAAAAAAGTTAAATTATCCATTAGCATAATGTGTTATGTTTTCACAAAATAGAAAATGCTTCACAGAGTATCAACATGAGACAAAACATTTAAGCGCATCACAGTTTTTGTCCTTGAGCAGCTTGCAGTGCCCACTCATTTTAAGGATGACATAACTGTGAGAGGAGGTTTTGTCAGCCAGTCACATACCCTGAACCCCACCACCACATAATTCCAAACTGCCCTCCAAAACCAAGATAATATAATTGACTTCAAAGCTATCAATATTACATTAGGTCTAGAGTAACAAAAACTAAACAGGCACTAGATTTTTAAAGACTATAGGTATCTATTATGCATGAACTCTTAACATATAATTACTACAATGCCGGTAAATTGTGTAATTGCATACTCCTGCCTACCTAGCCATATATAAAAATCAGATGCAATTCGGCCACTGATACCTCAGTACTTATAGATTCAAGCTTTGGTTGCTCTGAATGGGACTATTGTATCTAACCTGTATATATTTGAAGGCTCTTTTTGCAGAAGGTTTTGAATAGTCAAACAATTTAAGTGTGTAGTCCCTTGAACCAGATGCTAGAATCTGTTCTGTTGGATGAAAAGCTAAACACGTAACTTCATCCACATGATCATACAGAGTCCGAATAACAGGGTGATTTTCCATGTTCTGCTGTGCTGTCTCATTCATCATGACCTACAAAGAACATTCAACAAGTTAGAGTCCTAGAAGGCAGAACATACTTCTGACAGGAAATGTAGTTTTAGTATATGCTTGAGCAGCCAAAAAACAGCTTTCTGACATATAACTCGGCATACAATCAATAGTGATTGTCTTAATTATTTGAAGGCCCATGACACATTATTACCAAATAACATCCCTGTATCTTTACAAAGATTGACTTGTCCAAACCAGTATCAATAGCAGAGAGCTGACACAAGAAAACACAGTCCAAGGGTACTAAGCATCACCTTCATCCTCAACAGTCCAAATCAAGGCACTGTATTGCCGTGGGAATTAGAGGAAGCTGTACCAACTGGGGAAAGCTGCAACTTTTATTCACATGGCATACTGCTGAGAATTTGGTATATGTCTAAGCAAAAATAAACCCCAAACCAAAAAAAAAACCCCTCCCCCAAACCTTTAAATTGCTACTCGATAACTTTATTAGAGAAAAATGAACATGAACAAATATGAGTTCTGTGAAACAGTAAGTTGTGAAACACACAGGCACTGGAGGCTGTAAAGGTCAAAAATGTAAGTGAGTTCAAAAATAAACTGTGTTCACACAAGATAGCAATCATCAACAACTGTTAGAAGTAAGTATAGGAATTGGAATAGGAAATATGGCAAGACAGACATTTGGTCCAACCCACTGGGCCAACCATAAGGCACAGACACAGCATAAAATAGAGACAATACTTCAAAAAATTAACCACATGGCTATAATTCAAGTGATATTTTACCTCAATAGGCATAGCACTTTTGGCCAACATTCTCTCCGTATCAAGAATTTTTATTGAGGCATCAGCAGATCCTGTAGCTATTAACTGTCCATCTCTGCTATACGTAGCTACACGACATGGTCCTTTATGAGATGTGACATAACAAGTTTCATATTCAGAAGCCTCAGGAGACATGGTTTGTACATCTGCATCAAATTCTAAGTCAATTCCTGTGCCTGGTGCTACCGTATCTGACCGTCCAATTGCATATTGAACAGCACTGTCATCGTTCTCCATTCCTGAAAAGAGAAGTTAATGTACTTAAAGTATGCTAACTTTCCCCATAGACAGATAGGCTGTGGCCAGATCTGTGCTACAGATTTCTCTAACAGCTATATGAGTCAGACATTAAAAGAGATGAGCCCTCCTATTCAAAGCTGAGCTAGCAGAACATACGAAGTTATACAGCAACACTTGTCATGCGAAACGAGAGGTAATTTGGCTACACTAGAGCAGAACATAGCTTTGTAATTTTAACCTTAGAAATATACCCAGCAAATATCATATTATACTAAGTACTGATAAATGCACTACCAATCACTTTGGGAAGCCATGGACAGACCTATAGCAAGCTTTTTACAGAAGGGAGAAACAAACCTCAACGCTATTATTACATGAGATTTAAAGTTAAAAATGTTTTAGATCAGATTTTTTACTGATTCTTTTAATTTTTGTTTTATTGTATTGAGGAAAAAAAATCCCATCCCACAAACTACCCTAGCATTGCTAATAAAAATGATTACTCCTGTTCACACCCACCCTACAGATTTAACTTTTTGATTTCCAGCATGCATCTACAGGATGAAGACAGGTCAGGCCTGGAACTTGTAATAAGGCAGGRTGCAAGAATTTTCAGCTATGTGCCTAACTGTGCTCATCAACCTATCACAGGTGATGGAAAAGTTTTCATTGCTTTCATCTACAAATCAAGTCTACTATTCTTATTTCACACAGACACAAAGCTTCACATATTTATACCCTTGGAACTCAACTAGTTCAGGCAGCAGAACCAGCTCAGTTACAATACACAGAGGACATACTGCTATGCCTAGGCCTCTTCCAATAACTTTGTTTTAACAGCAGCTCAGGTATTTTGACTATATACTATGGCACAGATGTACTCTCAGAGAGAGAGAGAATAGACTGTACCCTGGCTGAGGCCCTAGACTGTGAAGCTTGTTTTTGTCAGACCAGCGTATAAAGGCTAATAAGGATGGCCAACAGAAGGGCTTACTCCCTTTTCAACTCTTTCAGTGAGAGTAATATTGAAAAATTTTCTACTGTTGATAGAGAACTGTGTGGGTCAACCTATTTCTATCACATCTGTAGACTCAATGATCCTGTTTACTGAAGTATACTTTTTAGAAGGCTGTCAGTCACCCAGGACCCTGGACAGGTAATCCTACATGCTACAGAAGTTCAAACAGACAGACTTTGACAGCATTCACTTATCTCTTTTGCTTTCAGTGCATATTAAGAGAAGAAACATAGAACTGAAATGCACCTCAAAAAAACACAGAGGCAAAGGCTGTATCTAAACATGTAAAAATGTTATAGTACCACTAAACATGAGCTTTGTATTCTCAGTAACATTAAAGTCTTAATTCACATGGATTTAAACTATGGATTTAGAAACTGGAATTTTATGTTATTTTTTTATTCTAGCTTACCTAATTTAATTAGGTGCAGCAGTTGCTCAGACGGTGCACAGACTGACTGTGGTTTTATCTCATTTATCAAACCATTTGCAATATTTATGTACCCATCATATAACAGCTGACTAATGATTAGTTTATAAAGTTGCTGACGATCTTTCAAGCTGACTTTTGTTCTATACATTGTGAGCAAGGAATGCCTTGGAGGGGCCTGAAATAAACAAATAAACAAGAAAAATCACAGGTAAGAGGGTTACATATAACAACTGTAATAAAGCATAAARGACCTTCTGCTGAACTTCTGAGTAGAAGACCATAGCTAACGCTATCATATTTTAGGTAAGATTCGGTATTAAACAGAGAAATGAAAAATGCTATAAAATGAAAGAAACTTGTTGCACTTGTTTGCTGCAGAAATTAAAATATTGCCATTAAATAGAACGGGAACCATATTAAGGAGCAATAAAGAAAATGATCTAGTGAAAAAAGGCAGGATTACTTAGCAAGATTATTCTGTCAGTATCTTTCATTTAGCCTTGCTAGTGCCGGCAGACAGGTGGACCCGGGCACGCAGAGCCAGGAAGGCGATTAACAGAAAACGTGCAGGGAAGTCAAAACGCTAACCACCCTCGCACAGCCCCAGACCGTTCCCTCCCTTTCATCCGAGGCTCTCACGTCCTCTCCACACCTCCTCCCGCCCAGCACATGCTCCTCTTCCTCCCCTGCACCCTCTCCCAGCCCCGAGTAATAAGACCAATAACCAGTTTCGGGGACCAATAACCAGGGAGGGAGGGGGCGTGGGGGAAAGGGACTGAATGAGGGCGGGGAGAGTGCTCAGCCGGAGCACAGCGGTCACAGAGAGCAGGCTTCAGACACCGGGGGCGGACAGGCAGCTTCGGGCGGGAGCTGCAGAGGGCGAAACCCGGCCAAGGCAGCGGAGACGAGAGCAAGGGAGCGCCCAGAGCAGCACCGGTACCTACCGACCCTTCCTTCTGCCTCCCTCGCTCTCCCCCTAAAATGGCGACCGGAGCCCTGAGCGCATCGATTGGCGGCGGCGGCAGGGGAGGAGGTGGCGGCGGCGGCCGAGACCGAAGAATGCTCCTCCGCGAAGGCTGCTGCATCGAGCGCCCGCAAATCGATTGGAGGCGACTCTTGAAGGAGAGAATTGCAGCATCACATGACAGTGACACCACGCGCGCGCCCGGGCACTGGCAGGTCCCCCCGTCACGTGAGCGGTGACGCGCCAAGCGCGCCCCGAGCGCCCTGGGGGGGGGCGGGGGGGCGGCCGGGGGGCACGGCTTGGCCGGGCGGGCGGCCGGGCCCCTCGGCGGCGTCGAGCGCGGCCCGCCCCCGGGGAGGGCAGCGCCCCGGCTGGAGAAGGCGCGGCGGTGTTCCGGGGTGGGATGCGGGAGGCAGGCCTAGGTGACCGGGCAGCCCAGGTGACCTGCGTGGGGGGGCCCACTGGAGCTCAGTGCGGGTCTTGGCAGGAGGGTGACTCAACTCAGCAGACCGGGAGCCAGGATTCTTTACTGTCCCAGCTGCAACGCTTCGAAACGCTGCTTCTGCTGGGACACCAGTATCCCAAGCACGGGGACATTCCCAGGGGCTAAAAAACCAAAGTTCCTGGCATTGCTGCTCTGTGCTGCAGGGCTCTCTGATGAGTTCTACAACTTAGGCAACACAGTAACAAGCACCTCACGCTGCCGCACTTCACGGGCTCTCAGCAGGCTGAGAGCCTGTCCCAAGAGTACAAACACCACCCTCCCAGAAGTCCTACTCACGTCAGCCTCAAGAAACGGTAGTCGAAGTGGACGTGGGTCAAGGAGGGGGGATGCCATGCTACCCATGCCCCGTGGGAGCTGTCGTCTATCACATGCTGCAGCGACACGACGACCTGACATCTTCTTTTTACCTATCCTGTATCACTTGTAAAAGCCGACACACCAGACTCGCCTTTCCACTCGTTCTCAACGCTGCAGAGCCAGTTAGAGTTGCCTTCAATCACGCTTCTTCAGAGGCTCAACGTACTCAACCTAGTTTTGGCTGTCGCTTGCCACTCAGTGGCTGGGGTCCTCCTCACAGGTGTGAGTGGGACCACGTAGGCAGCTGGCCTCTGAGACAACACAACAGCCCCAAGCTCCTGTTACGCTTGTCCTCACAGACTGCACTGATCCTTCACTGCCACTCCGTGTCTCTTCAAATACCTGTCAGGCTTTGGAAGCTGCAAGCAACTGCACGTCACCACTGGTGTAACACGACGGTCTGCTTGTCCCCCTCACACGTGTCCGCGGGCTGGTGAAGGTACCTCTGGCCAGGCGTCACCTCGCGGGCTGTGCAGCGGTGGGCGTCCCCTTCGCACTTATCCTCAAGAGCTCACGGCACGCGGAGCGCTGCCCTGGGCTGCACGTCTGGGCAGTGCGAGACAGAGGCCTGCTTCTCCCCTCTGCCTGTCCTGCGGGTCCTCCGGGCTGGGAGCTGCCACCCGTGGCACCTACCTCGCTGGCAGGACACAATGGCCCCGAGCCCCACTCGCGCTCGGCTTCACGCGAGGTGGCAGCACAGCCTCTCCCTCAGCCCAAGGCGGAGGGTGTGTGTGTGGAGGAGGCGAGGGAAGCGGGTTCGTGCCTCACAGGATGCAGGACTAACCTGAAGCCCTTCCCCCCACAGCCGGCTGCACGCTCTGAGGCCTCAATGGCTGTGAGGAAGGGATGGTAGTTGTAGCGTTGCCACAGGTGGGTGGTCTGGACGTACGCGATTTGCGTAACGGAAGACCCGGCCAAGCAGAGACTTTGCGGAGAAAAGTGTGTAAACGGGGCGCCGATCCACGCAGTTGGAGTACGGAAGGAGCCAGCGGCGGAGAGACGGTACGTAAAATACGCATGTAGCGCAAACACCGCCCTTGGGGGCGGGCGGGTTGGCCCTACGCGGGATACGCAGCAGGCTGCCGTTGCGCATGCGCCCCAGAGTCTCACCACGACGAGGCGCAGCCTCGCAACGAGCGGAGCGTTTGGCGAGCCAATGGGCGGGCGGGTCGGTTGAAAAGGAGCCAATCAGCGGGCGCGGGCGGCGGGAGACGGGCCAATGGAAAGCGGCGGTAGTTTAAAGGGTATTTAAGGGAGGGCGGTTTGAATTCAAACAGTGTTGGCGGCCGGAGGGAGCCGAGGCCGGGGGTGAGCGGGCGCCCGGGACTGTGGCGGGACGGGGCCCGGGACCGTGCCCCGGAGGGCCGTGCCCGCGGGAGGTGTCTTCAGGGCCCGGCCGGAGGGAGGGAGGGAGAGAGGCAGGCAGGCAGGCAGGCGGCGAGCGCAGACTAGGAGCCGGGGGCAAGGGCGCTGCGGCGTGGAGCGCAGGCCCGGCCTCAGAGGCTGCCCGGCCTGCGAGGAGGCGGCGGGGTGCAGGCGGGGAGCCTCAGAGGGAAAGATCCGAGACGCAGTGTTGTCTGTGGAGCTGGTTTGTGTTAATTGTGCGTCACGTATAGGCTAATCTATATGTGCCCTTCTCCTCAGGCATCATGGACAAGAATACTAAAGAGAACCATTCTGGACACCATAGCCATGCTACTAAGGTAAATAACTTGCCGGGTTGATTGTCCTGTTTTACATGCTCCTACAAGAGCTATAGGCTTAAAGTTGTTTATGGTGATTATTGGTAACTGTTCTAAATAGCAAAAACAGGAAACTTCTCTTGAAGTAGCGATTCCTGTTCACAGGAAACAATTCCCAACCTTATTTTATTTTATTTTATTTTTTTTGGGGGGGGGGGGGAACATTGCCCAAGGCTTGCTCGCCTTCTTGCTGGTATTGATATGTCATTCTCTAATTAAGAAATCCTCCTTGTATCTTGCTTATAATCTAATAGCCTTTAACTGGACAGCAAGTGCATGTGGGTAATTTATTCCAGATATGATTTCCAAAAACAAGTACTGTGTCAATGTTGCTACTAGCATATCCATGTGAAGAGTGCTCAAGATAACCCTGACTGAATAATTTTTGCATACAGATGCACAAATACTTTCTCATTCTTTTAATTCAGAAACAAAAAGATCCTTGGTAAGGCTTTAGAATTAGCATGAGTAAAACTAATATATATACATACACATGTGCATACATACTACATATATATATATATTTTTTTTAATCAAGCTGTCAGTACATTTTTAGTGAACTGAACCAGAAGACTAAGTAATGTCTAGGGGAAGAAAGAAGTATAAACTATTACATAGGTATCATTTGAGGGTCAAAATAAATGTGAGAAGCTAATTATCAATGTTTGAACTGAATTTTAAGCAAAGTTTCCTAGAAGAGCTAAGAACTTCTTAAGTATAAGCCTTGACTACCTCTAGCTTTTGCTGACTGGAAAAAAAATGCTGAACTCCTCTTATGTTGAGCAAGGCAAATTAAGATGCATAGCATTCAAGGGATCAATGACTCAAAAGAAAGCAGGGTAGGCAAGTGATAAGACTTTGAAAAAGGGGTCTGTCAGTCTTACTACTGTTGACTGATACTCTTCAGACTTATTTGAAGATTTTCCACTAGCTGTAAGTGAATGTGCTGTCCACAAGAAAATGTCAGCATTCTATAAGTCAACTTCATCCTTAAAGCATAAGATCGGAACATCCTAGCACCTCTCATTAGTGTGCTACATTCCCTTCTCCCTGCGCCCAACCCATATCAATGTCTATTGAACGGGGCCATAAAGGTTATAGTGTGCTATTCTATAATTAAAATATCATGTTTTCTTTTTGAAGACTGTAAATCCCATCGGGGATGGCCCGAAACGTGTCCCTGTGCCTCAGCATTCTGCTCAGAGCCGGTTACTAAGCAGTGGAGTTCAAGCACAACGTGTTCTGTGTCCTTCAAACTTGGCCCAGCGAGTTCCTGTACAGTCACAAAAATCTGCACTGTCAAACCAAAAACTGTCTAACAACCAGACAGTGCAGCAGCCTCGACCAAAATCTCTGGTCCAACCAACTACTAGGCCTCAGGTTCCAAGCAAGAACAATGAAAAACCTCAGCAGGCTCCAGTATCTGGTAATTATGAAGATGTATATGTTTTTAAATGGCTGTGACACTCAGGATGCTTCTATTCTATGAAGCAGAATACAGTGCAAAAATTCTGAAGCTGAGCTTAATGATATGTGGGAGTCCTGTACAGAAATATCTGGCTGCACCCAGAAACAGAATTGTAACACTTGATCTTGGATGTTGCTGCACTGTCTTTCTGTTGCCAGGATTATGTGTTTAGAGCCAATATGGGTGTTTCTTGCTCTTGAAAGACTTCCAGATACTTATTAGTCAATTGTGAATTAAAGAAATTAGCACTAATTCATCATAATCTTGTGTACCAAAGAGATTAACATGAATAATAGAGTGCTATATTGATGGTGGCGGGGAGGGGGAAGCTTCTAAATGTTTCTCTTAATTTAAAAAAGCTTTCTTGGAATTCCATCTTGATAGCAGTGATAACTCAACTGCTATGCTGCCTTGCAATGTAAGTTTACTTTTTTTAAATAACACTGGATGCCATCTAAGAATTGGTGCTGATACTACACTGAGATTATACTTGTTCCCCACATGCATTTTTGTACTGTGCTCATGGATTTGTTTCATAAGTCTCCCCTTACTTATACATAGCAAAAAATCCTGAAGCAGAAAGCACATCTAAACAGAAAAATGAAGAGACTACTAAAAAGAAAAATGAAGAGACAAAAAAGTAAGTTGTTGTGTACCTAAATGTTCTAGCTAATGGAGCCCCATTGAATTAGGCTTTCTTTTAACTTCTAGGACTACATGCTGTGCCTAAGCAAGTTAGCCGTAGTTAAGTACTCAAGGCCCTTGATTGTTGAGAACAGTGTTCAAACACTTTAAAGCTATAACATTTCTTAATGAAACTCTGGGAAAGCTTACTTTGACCTGAAAATCCTCAGGAACTGGAACTTCCTGTAATTTAAAGAAAAGCTTTTTGCTAAATGAGTAATGGCTCTTCCCTTGAGAGAACTCTGATAAACACTATTCTAATCACAAGATGTACAACTGAAAATACACCTCCTTCATATGTGCAAGAGGTTGGAATCTGATTAGGGATGAATTAGACTTTTAGTATAGCTAGCTCTAAAACACAGTTCTGACATGCACTAGTAAGTGCCTGTGTATTTACTGTACTGAAATATGCCTGGTCTGGTACATGCAGTCTTGATTTTTGCAGTAACATGTGGCTGATGTTAGCATCTCTACATGCAAGCTTTAGAAAGGAAGAGATCAGCTTTCAGGCTCCTYTTCTGAAGTCTCAGTGCATGTTTTGTCCTCTTGGTGGTGTTCTCTTAAAGACTAAAATCTAGCTCAGGTCAGGAAGTATCCTATTGAACAGGAACACTATTAATGAAAACCCAGAATACAGCTGGATACTTTGTATGGCTTCTGATACTTTAACGTATCTCTTTGCAGAAGGCAGTGGTCTCTTGATGACTTTGAAATTGGTCGACCTCTGGGGAAAGGAAAATTTGGAAATGTCTACCTGGCACGTGAAAAGCAGAGTAAATTTATTCTTGCACTGAAAGTGCTATTTAAAACACAATTGGAGGAAGCTGGAGTAGAACATCAGCTACGAAGAGAAGTTGAAATACAGTCTCATCTTAGGTAAAGTTTAGTAAACAATTACATTGTTTGCCTCGCTTGTGCCCAAAGAAAAACCATAAAATAAGCTTGTTCCTGGTAACATACAGTGACCTTTTGAAGACAAAGGCTATTTAATAAAAACAAAAAACCAAACAAACAAAACTTTAAATTGCTAGTTAAAATTCTTGCCTTCTTGTACAAGGGYGTAAATCTTACCTTTGTCTAGTTTGCTCTGAAGCAACCACAGTAATAAAAATCTTCCTTACTGCTATTCCTACTTATTGCATTTATATGGGTAACTCTGCAACTTCTCAGGAGTCTAAGCTTGATTCTAGTATTTGGCTTCCTAGAAAACAAGCCTAATTTGCTGATCAAATTGAGTGTGTTCCACAAAATCATTTAAAGCTTTTAAACTTAAATTCAAACACAATAGGAACAGGCACTTTCTAATGGCAATCTACTTTTCCAGGTGCTGTAGAGAGATAAGCTAATGCATATCTTCTTGAGCATAACTCTGGGCTGGCCTCTTGCCATGAGGAAGCCTAAACTGTTCCTATGATAAATAGCGCTTATCTGCTATTAAAGCTCTCGTAACGGATATGTGAGCTGAAATAATTCATGCTCCCACTGAACGCTAATGCTAGGGTCCCCACAGTGCTGGGTTTGTTTCCCATGCTTAGCAACACAGAGTGGAGCATAAACACATGATCGTATAGTGTGGCAAAAAGCCCTAGATTGCTGAGGAGTACTTGCAAGATGCTGAAGACCAATGCTGACCTTCCTTGAAAGCAGGGGAAGCAGGAAAGGGAAATGAAGTTCATTATCTTGCCAGCCCACAGTATGCACAGCAAAACTGCTGAGTATACGCACTAAATGAATTATTTCTCACAGTGAAACTAAAAAGAAACCCACTGTACTGTCTCCTATAACTAAGAATCAAGTAATACATACAAATACTTTGTTCAGAGGAATATTTCTATCTTCTTGCAGGCATCCCAACATTCTCAGACTATAYGGCTACTTCCATGATGTTACAAGAGTCTACCTTATTCTAGAGTATGCACCTCGTGGAGAAGTCTACAAAGAGCTTCAGAAGCTTACCAAGTTTGATGAGCAAAGAACTGCTACTGTAGGTTGTTCTAGCTTCTTAAACATCTGCTCTTCATATTTGGAATACCTGCAGCATAGAGCTAGCTCTTTGGATGAAATTCTGTCCTTAGTTGTATGAAGCYGAGATTCSCTAGATATTTATTTGCTCATGCACTTGTAATATATTTAGGAATAAATTGGGAAGACAAATTACTCTGCAGCATTAACATAACCGAATGTTCAGTGTTGCCTAGTGCTTCAAGTGCTTGGTCACTTCAAGTGCTTGGTCACTCCAAGTGGATGCTGTATTGTTAGACTTCAAGGGCTTAAGATAATTACTCAAATTTAAATTAATAGCATTTTCCAGGTATTACATAATTGGTACTATGCTGTAGCCAACAAAGCTAGAGTAACAGTGCCTTCGTACTTGAAAATTTGCTTTCTTCTTAAATACAGTACATCACAGAACTAGCAGATGCCCTGTCATACTGTCATTCAAAGAGTGTGATTCACCGAGACATCAAACCAGAAAACTTGCTGCTTGGCTCAAATGGAGAATTAAAAATTGCTGACTTTGGATGGTCAGTGCATGCTCCATCTTCTAGGTAAGAATGTAATGCATAAAAACCTTATGCAGTGAAATACTTCTGTGGTGAAAACACTAGCTTTCTTGTCACATCTATAGCTGTGAAACAGAGGTAAATGTGAACTTGTAAAACTACTGGAAAACACCCATCCTTTAATTTTTAAAACAGGGCCACTGCAGTAAAGAACTTGGGCCCTAGCAATATATTTAGGATTATTCCTCAAAGTCTGAATTGCATCTGACAGAAAGGAAGCCTGTATCTCACCTAGCCAGCGAGATGAAGAGAGAAGTGTAGGAGTGTGACTGCAATGACTGGGATGTGGCTCTTTTTCTTTCCTGTTTAAAGGAGAAGTTACTGCTGGGATTTCTTTACCAAATATTATGGTGGTGCTGCATCTATTTAGAGTAGACTGCACAGAAGTACAGGTGGCTGCCAGCATTAGCTTCTATCTGGCTCTTGAAACAGATACTAATTGCCATAAAGAATAAATGATGACAAATTGAAACATAAATTCTTCTTCAGGAGAACAACTCTTTGTGGGACACTTGACTATCTGCCTCCTGAAATGATTGAGGGAAGAACACATGATGAAAAGGTGGATATTTGGAGCTTGGGGGTTCTATGCTATGAGTTCCTAGTAGGGAAACCACCTTTTGAAGCAGACACATACCAGGAAACCTACAGAGCTATTTCCAAGGTATGTGCCATCACTTACTTGAACTAGCTGATTTTTGTGGCCCTTCAGCTCTCTTGTATTATTCAAGCTTAACAAATGTCAGTTAACTAGAATTGTAGTATGGCTTAATGAGATACTGACAAAACTAAATTCCTAAAACTGTCTTTAGTTGCTCTATGGAATGACTGTAAAAGACCTCAAGTTACCTTGCTTGACTTCCTTGGTTCCACCCTGTTTCTACCTGCATCGGAACTCCTATCTCTTTCATAAAGCAGTTAGCCTTCTCCATGTAGGCTCTCTACCTCTTTCCTTTTCTGGTTTATAAAATGAGTATTTAACATTCAGGCTGTTACTAAAAAATGCAAGCTTTAATTTTCCTGTTTCATATCATAGAAAGGCTCCAGCAAACTAGTCTTGTGTCAAAAGTGCACAAAAAAAATGCTACAAGCTTTTCTGATGCTTGTGGAAGTTAAGCTTTATTAAGATAATGCTGAAGTTACCTTATCTCAATAGGTTTAAGGTGTATAGCCCACAAGACTGACATACCATCCCAAGTACAACTAGGAAGAAAGTTATAGCCCTTCAGTTCTCTAGTCATTACCAAAGAAATTCTGCATCTTTAGTGTCATTTCCTTTTCTTAGGTGGAATTCAGATTTCCTCCATTTGTAACAGAAGGTGCGAGAGATTTAATTTCAAAGCTTCTAAAGCATAACCCATTCCATCGGCTGCCCCTGAAGGATGTACTTGTTCATCCCTGGCTTACAGCAAACTCTACAAAGATGCCCAACAGCAGAAAGAGTGATGTTGCTGCCACATCAAGAACATAGTCGTAACGGGTAACTGCAYTGGATCAACGAGAGACAAGTCTTGTAATGTGACTACTGTAATGCTTACAAGAGAAAGAGCAGGCCTTGGAATCCAAGGGTGGTTGAAGGAGAACATAAGTCTTTGAGCTGGTTGTCATTTTAAAATGCAATAGCAATGTAAAATTGTTTGACTCTTTAGCTGGAGGTTGTGGAATATTTAATATACTTGAAATCCAATTACATGTGGGCCAGGTATGTTGATAAAGGGTAAAGCTAAATATTAAGCTGTCAAAGGCCCTTATGATGTGGTCTGTCTTAATTATTGGTTCCTTGTTCCAATAGTAAGAGGCAGTTGTGGTTCTAGCTTACTGAACAGTGCAATAACAAATCCCAGAGATACCTGCCTCCTAACTTATTGGGCTGCTAAGGGTATCACAACTGTGGTGTAATCTGAAACTGAGTGAGGTGAATGCATTTCTCTTAAGTGTCCTAAAATGATGTGTGTGTTTTGTCTCTATTAATCTTTGTCTTATATGTGAGCACTCAACTCCTTAAATAAAGACTTCTTATATACTGTCACTAGTACTGTAAGAGTTACTAGTGTACTTGTATCAAGTTCATCTGCCTGCTTCTGCGCACTTAACTTTAAACCCAGACTACAGTACCCTCTGAGACTCATCTGTGATCACAAAGTAACAGTATGCTTCACCTCCCTCTGTGTTGAGAAGTAAGCCAACAATATTCTCCCTCAAAGTGTGGGTATTGCTGAAGTAGCTCTGGTCACTCTCTAATCTAAAGGTGAATCCAGCTGAAACACAGGATATCAAGGGAAGTACCACAGCCATGGCTACTTACCTGGCTCAATTCTTCTGTTAGTTTTTATGCAGTTATTCAGGCACAAGAGCCACCATGCAGGGTTTGGAAGCACTTTAAAGAAAAAGGTCAGGAAAGCATTGTTATCAAACCAACCATATTTTATGCACTTAGAACTAATAATCATACCTGCTGTTATAAGACTCTTGGTCAGCTCATACACGTTGCAAAGAGGTTACGCCATTCTAACGGGAAGACTTGCATTGTTATTTTGGTCTGGACCCCCATTTACCAAAGTAGTACCAGCTAATTAAACTGGGAGGAAAAGAAACAGGGTAAGTAATTTTGTTTTCAAGTATAATCCAGGCTGTGTGGCAATAAACACAGCATGAAGAGAAATTTTATTCTGGTATCACTACTGCTACAGCTCTGACTTCAGTTTTAAAAAGGATATTCAAAAATTCACTGCTTAAAAATAGACTAGCATAAATGTGACTTGTTTTTAACTTCTTGTATAATACCCCCTCACCCCCCATTTACAGGAGAAAGTTTAAGACAAAACATGCAAATCAAATATCTTCCAATAAAACACTTCAAGCAAACACACTGTAAGAGAAAACCATTTATTGTATTTTCATTATCATAGGACTTTTAAGACCTTTTCCACTATTTTACAAATATTTTTAAAAAGTGATCCTTTACATTTGAGGATTCTGAAATTCAAAATATATTCTCAAATTAATTTAAAATATACTTTTCAAAAAGTTTATCTAAACAAACACAGCCAGTAGTTTATACAACCAAATTTAYCTAATTAACAGGTAATCTGAAGTTTGATCATAATTTAAATGGAACTTAGTTTCTTTATTACAAGAAAATCTCTAGTTACTGCTGGTGACTTTTTTAGTAACTTCTAGATGCATATGCTTTAAATTATATCTGCTTTACAGAAAATTATTTTTGGGAAAAAGTGAGAAGGAATGCTATTTTACCAGCTTTAGTAATAAACATGCTTGTTAGAAATGACTGGTCAAATAAGGAAAACAAGGGTGCTATCATCTGATTATTCTGGAACTGATTTGTTATTCTTAAGAATAACAAAATGTGCCCCTAAACACATAGAGAAGACAGAAGGCATGTACAGAAGAGCACAAAGTTTCTGTGAACAGGAAAAAAAAAAAAGCCAGAGTAAAATTCACTCTTAAGAAAAACTGACAGCCCAGCTGAAGCTTAAAAAAACCCCAAACTGTGACCACTCTAGAAAGTGATATATCACAGAATACTACAGAAGTTTGTTGCATGTTATCACAGCATAGTAACCCTTCAACAGCTGTGTATGTACACACTGCTACTTTTACCTAATAAACATCCCATTATCATCAGAAAGCAAAAAACTTCCCTCCAAGTAACAGACATAATAGTCTTGCAGCTAAATCAAGGCTAAAAGGCAGAGCTTCCCTGACAGGCAAGCTGATTTCAGAAAGCTTTTTTTCTCAAGGGACAAATGGCTCAAATTATGAGCAGGCTCAGACAGCAGCAAGGTGACCACTAGCACTCTGGAGAAGCTGACAGCTTCAGCAACCATAATGCAAAGCAGGCACTAAATGGGACAATTCCGGTTTGTTTGTTTGTTGAAAACAAGCTATTTAAAATGAACTTGACAGCTACTCCTCCTGTACACATTGGCACACAAAACAGCAGAGCATTAGCTTCACACTCTAATGAGCAAGCCAAACAGTTGTGCGCGACATAAGCTCTGTTAGAGGAACGACACAGCTTACTGTTCTCATGGAAGCAGTCCAGACTGCAATGCTGAATCTCAGTATGGTTCCTGTCCTACTCCTAAGGCTGGTACTGAAAGGTGTTTAAACTATATAATGTATCTCTAGATATATGTCACATATGGCCACCTTTACACTGTACATCAGCCTCTAGCCTGTGTACCTGCTCACTGCTGCAAGTGTTTCTATCATAAGACACCAAAGTCTTATCTGGGCTAAGCAGCACAGCCCAACTAGGATGAAACCATTGTCAAGGGACTGTTTTTAGGAAGCAGGCTCACAGAGCAGCTTGCTTTCAAAGGACAGAGAGGAAGAAAATCAGATGTCTCCAGTTTTACCTCTTTTGTCCTACWGAAAAACTCGGGTTAACCAAGCAGCAGCAATAAMAGAGAGGTCCAAGGAGAGATGTGGCTATGACTTGTCTTCCTAGAGCACAAACTAAGTTTGTTCACTTGTGATCCTAAGGATTTGCGGAGCTTCAAACCTGTCCATGGTTTGGACTGGTTTTGAATGTGAGAGGAGTTAGGATGCAGTTTAACATCAGGGCTGACCTGATTTAATAGCTTTCTGATAACAAAAAGAAATGAACTGCTCTTCCTTCCCTCCTACAGCCAGCTGTCATCCCAACCACATGACTCCCTCCATTCACTAACCTGGCAAAAAAAAGTCATTTTGACCACCAGGGTAATTTTCTAAAATTTTAGTTGAATCAGGTTCCTGTATGAACAGATCTGTGTCACAGCCACCTTGGGGTAGGTGTCAGAAGCATGAAGACAGACAAAGATAGGGTAAAAAGAAYGGAGCTGGAGGAAGGCACAGATCCAAAAGACTGTTAAATCTGGCTCAAGTCATCTCACAGAAGCATAGCCCTAACTCTGAAAGCCACGTTTACTAGACTACCCAGTTTTGGAATCCAATCCTTAGGTCAGCTGAAAAATGGTATGGGAATACTATCCAAATACGAAAATGAAAAGCATCTCTAACTGGTACATTCAACACACTGTCAGACAAAAGCACAGGAATTGCTCTTGAGAAGCTATGAATTGTAATGTCTGGACTTCAGGTGCAGGTCTGAGTTTCAGCCACAGGAGCAGAAAGCTGCTATGGTTAGTTTTCATATAAAAATGTGTCCCCAGTACAAAGTCAGATCTCAACACATTAAAGCCCATAGATACCTTGCCTCTGACTTGATGATCTTTGGAATATGTTCGCATAGGAGGTAATTCTGGTTACACTGATTTCAATAGACTCAGGATTTCTTCAGAGTCTATGCGTACACATATTAAAAAAAAAAAAACATCAAAAAGAGAAAATAAAAAGACTTCAGTAAGACCAGTTACTAAGCTATAAAGAAAGCACTTTTTCAAACAAMAAAATTGTAAAATATGGAAGCACCACGAATGAGGTACAGTTTCAGAGCACTGCATCATCTATTCTGGCAAAAACAATTATCACTGTGCAGAATTAAGCATATGCATAACTCCCACTGAAGTTAGTTAGGCATATGTGTTAATACTGCAGGACTGGGGCGTAGCATCTGCCTTTCATAACAAAAGAAATACCTATATACAAATTTGGATCCTAATATTTATATTTACCCAAAGAACTATTCATATAGTAGGATACTGTTTGTTCCACAGGACTACTAGGGAGAAACTTAATCTTATTTTAATTCCTGACTGTACAATAACAAACAAGTGCTGAACTGTAGCAACTGTGTTTCAAYGAGAGAAAAGTTAAGGCCCAAAAATCTAGATTATAAAGACACAGAACTACATGTTCRAAAGAGGCTGCTCATTGTCAAGCATTTATATTATCACTTGCAGGGAATACCTGATACTACTTTTAACAGGTTTTTCTAATGAAGAGGTGGCAAAAGGGACAGAAGATAAGGACAGCACTTCTCACAGTATCACATTTACCTGAAAGAATGGGTAAGAAATGCAAGAGGAGGTCAGCATTAACATGATCCAAGTAAATTTTCTAAAGAAATCTGGCAAACGGAAAAGCTACATGGATATACAGCAGTTAAAAACTGAGCAAAAACCAACAGGAAATCATCATGACTTTGGGGCAGGAGGTTTAAAGAAACCAGTCTTTCGGAAGTATCGGACAATAAATGGCACAGAAACTACAGTAATGCTGATTCGTACTGGAGCAAACAGTTTGTGAACAGCATATGCCAACACAAAAGTGCTTGTACCAGCAGCCATTTTAGATTGCAACGATGATTCGCTGAAACCAAGTTTGAAGAGAACTGCAGTCATATCCACTCCACTGTGGAAGAAGAAAACAAGAMTTTTTAGTTTATTTTGAAATTACACACTAAAGAATATGAATTAAAAATGTTATTTGTTCAGGGAATTCAAMAGAAAGCAACTACCCTTCCAACTCTGGAAAGTCAGTTTGAATCTAAGTGCTAAATACATAAGGAATAAACCCAACAAATTAATTCAGCAGTAACCACCCAAGTTGCTTCTGTAATAACAACATATCAAATACTTTCAGACAARCACTTTTTTMTTAAATTGAGAAAGTCCCTATGAAGTCAAATATCTTYGYTGTTTTGCAACTGTATAGCTGCAGTGMACGCATGGAGACTACTCAGACACATGCTCAACTTCCTCAAAAAACAATCAAAAAACCTATTCCTCTACTTTTGAGTTTTAAAAAGTTAGAAATTTGTGAATTTATGTTAGAAATTCACTTTCTCAATATTTAAAATAAAGTCTAGTCTTGTATCTTGATGAAACGTACCAGTTAAAGATACTTGATCCARACCAAGATACCTGTTGTTAGGCTTAGAGTTTTCTAACAGAAGAGTACRAAGCTGTTTGAATGCCAAGTATCTTATCTAAAAACTAGTAAGCGAAGTAAGYATTACGGATATTAAATAACTGTTATCCACCAAGTCCATAAACATTTTCACTGTCTACAGACACAGCACTTTTCATGGTAGTCCCCATATTCAGGGTAATATTCCAGAAGAAGTTGTTACTGCAATTTTCCTCCCCTTCACTTGCCAGTGCAATATTTTGTAACTGGGATTTAAATAGTACCTGAAGGAAAAAGTTTTCACTGCCACCATGAGCCCTGATGTATAAATGACAGAAATCAAGTGTTTGCATATTCCCACTGAAGTCAAGAGTTAGGTAGAAACACAGTTTCTCAAAACATTCTCTGCCCCCGTCTCCTCAATGGAAATATCTCGTGCTCAACAGACATTTCTACAACTAATGCAACCCCACCAGAAGCCACATAAACAATATCCCACTTGTCTCCCAAACTTTTGTTTTAGYGCCTGTTGCTTCTGCAGTTTGAACTGAGTTCACACCCAGAAAGATAAGCTCATTTGTAAGCTCCAGCACTTTCGTGTAGCTCTATCTCTACAGGCCATACTGCTATTTGATAACAAAAGATATCTCCACAGAACAAGAATAAATTCTCTCGCCTGGCTAGTACTCTGGTGCAGTCTCCATTCTGTTCTTTCCCAGCCCACCTATGGACTATGAAGCTATGTGAAAGGACAAAGTGCATCCATCTTTACTTAYGCCTGATTTGAGATTAAATCTGCTTCTACTTATCAACAGTTTATACTTGAAATTCAAAAGACTTYTCTTTATAGATCAAACAGGCACAGAGCCCATGTCTCCTTCCAGAAGTACACACAATGGTAAGACTTTTTTCTTGGCTAAACTGTCACCTAGAGGCTACAGACAACAGTACAAACCRCACCTTGACACAGCCAGGTAGAAGATTCCTAGAGATACTAATGAAATTCCAACATGGAATGAAACCCCTACAGCGCCATATTCTTTGAAAACTTGTTTGAGCTGCTGGGATTTGTTGGGTTTCTTGTTTTCACCACTGGGATCTGTGGCTGCCTTTTCAGAGGCTCCACCTGCATCCTAAAAAGAAAACAATTTAAAGTATTTATTAGCATTGAGCATAGTATCATATTCCAGTCAGTTGAACCAGTTCAGAAGAATGAAAAAAGCGGGTTGTGTGCAGTTTGGAATGCTTTGGGAAAGATAATAGCATGCTTTTGTTTTTTCACATCAGCACAGCATTTTCCCTGTGGCAAAGCCCATGCAAGCTCCCTTTTTCCACCTAATCACATTGGAGGGATGCACTGAGCTTGGTGCAAGTTCTCACACAATCCAAGTTTCATCATTATTATGGTCACAATCCTGTGTCTGACCCAAATGGGTGCCATGGCACACCCACACAATTGCTTGAAACATGAAATTGAGATGCCAAAGGGATTTTTTACTTGCACTTGCTCAGCTTTATACAGTGTATTCTTAAAATGTGACTTTTTGTTCAAGGGCTAAGCAACTGATGGCACTGGAAGCCTACATGATATCACATACAAGTGCACTTACGCTGACAAAAAGAGGTCCTACACTTAAGTTCCTACAGATCACACACTGGGGATCAGCTGGGAACAGAAAGAACCAGGGAACTGCTACTGTTGACAGCAACAAGCAATACTATTGCCACAGTGTAGACGGTGGCTACAGAGACATKCCAGTGCTGGTTTAAACAGCCTAATTTCACTTTAAAAAATGTTGTCATAGCAGAATTTACTGACACTTCTTTATCTGYGTAAATTTAAAGTGCAGAATTTTATACTAACATACACCCAAAGCAATCTGATATTGCAATGCAGACAAACAAGGGCATATATATGGCCACAGTACTAATATAGCCCTTGGATACGTTCTTGGACTTGCCATAGAAGAAACACTAGCCGGAAAAAGAGAAAGTTTCCACACAGATCTTTCCCCAATTAGTGAAAAGTCATTAGGAAAGATCAGAAGTGTTCTTTCTTTTCAGCCGAACTCAGTAGCAGTTGTGACAATGTGGCAGCTGGACTAAAGGCCGCTGTGGCCCACAGGACAGGTACAGCTACTGAGTGCCTGGCACCACTTTGTCCTGCTAATTTGTGTGTCTTGAAACTGTGATCTCCAGAAGAAAAACACTTTTGATTCATTCTTGGACTTGTYAATTAGAAGGCAATTCAAGCTCTTCTTATGATGCTCATAGTAGGATAAATTTGTTCAGTCAGTGATTTTAACCATACCAAAAAAAGAAGTTTGCTGCTGCTTCTTTCTTTTYAATTGTAATTTGCATTAGTTTGTACTTCTTACTGAGAGAATACTGATGCATAAAAATGTATTTATGGAACTGTGTAGCTTAACATGTATTTATTCTGATTTGCATTTATAAAAAATGGTTAAACATAACAAAGGATGCTAGATGATTTTGGGGGGCTCATGATTTGTACCATGCAACATTTGTACAGAAACTGAAACTTGATTAAAAAAGAAAAATGTTCAGTAGAAAAAAAATCCTTTATTGCTTAAACCAAACAGTGTTAATAYTAGAAAGTAAATAAATGTTAAAATATATTTTAAAGCAAAGTCCTTATGCAAAAGAAAGGATTCACAGTTAGTCAGATTACTTCAAGTTACCAAGTACTRTAGAGCTCATTCTCTCACTCTTCAGTTTTATTATAGAGAAGGAGGAAAACAAYGGGAGTTAAAATAGGTATTTCTGCATTCTTTAAATGACCAAGTTATTGAATAGAACCAGCTCATAAACTGAACACRATTTTCTCACAATGTCTTCTGCAAAAAGCTGTCCTAACAATTCAACCAGCACTGTTTCCACATGCTTAGTCAAGAAGATCTGTTTATTCAACACTATGATTTTCTTAAAAAACAAACAAACAAACAAAAAAAACCAAGTGAGGTTTGAATGGTATCTTAAAGTTTAATAGCGTATAATGACTTTTTCATCTGAAGATGATCACAATCTATTTAAGGAACCAAATATGAGGAGCTTTTTCAGAGAGCTGTTGACACGCCACAGCCACACCGGAACCTCAGAGGTGCACCAGGGTCACTGTATTACAGGCAGTCTGCAGGATGGAGCCACAAGGACTGAAAAACAGCTCGTTCCCATCACCCAAGTAGCTTTTAATTCACTCACACTCTCTGACTCATATGCAGGCAATGTCTGAATGGATATTGGAGGAAGATGCTAAACAAGCACCACTTCAGCAGATACTGACTATTCAGTATGGTCATGTCATGAATAATGTAAGGAAAGTAATAAAGAAAGCCACACTGTTTTCAGTATAACTCTGCTATAATATTTCTTCTAGGAAACCAGTTTTATTCCTATCATTCAGAAAGAGAAAAATTTCAACATTAGGAAGAACTARGGCATGAAAACAAATCTAAACCAGCAGTTTTTATGTTGTGCAATGGGGCGCTATGAATTAACCTGAAAATTAAGCTACAGACGCCAACCTGTAAGCGAAGCTTTCCGTGCAAAGCTCAGACTACCCGGGCGTAAGCGGGTTTAAACAACTACGGCCGCCGCCTGCCACGGGGAAGCGCCGCGACCCCGCGCGCCGGCGCGACGCGGAGCGGAGAGCGCGGCTCGGCTCGGCGCCAGGCCTTCGCTTGCGCCGCTCCGCGCCGGAGCCGGAACGTGGAAACACCGCCCGCCCCGAGGCTGCGCACCCACGCGCGGACAGCGCTT
>NW_020447195.1:5307088-5330131 GCF_003343035.1 Apteryx rowi | reverse complement strand
CAGACCCGACCAGCCGAGCGCCGGCCCCGCCCGGCCCGCCGCCGGTGCCCGCCTCCTTAAAGGGACAGCGCGCAGGGCGCCGCTGCAGGGGCGCTGGCCCTTTACGGAGACAGAGCCGCCGCCGCCGCGCGTAGCGCTGCCGCCCTGAGGCGGGCTGTCTCCCTGAGGCGAGCTGTCTCCCTGAGGCGAGCTGTCTCCCTGAGGCGGGCTGTCTCCCTGAGGCGGGCTGTCTCCCTGAGGCGGGCTGTCTCCCTGAGGCTAGCTGTCTACCTGAGGGCGGTTCTGTAGCGTTCTGTATTAAAACCGTAACGTAAAAATAAGGAGTAAAAACGCCAGCGGAGTACTACACCCCGCAGCTCTTTGTGCCCGGGGGGCTCTCTTTTAACCAGCAGGGCTGTGGCTGAAGGGAAAGAGCTGTCCGCACGGGGTAATCTTCAGGGCCAGCGCATAACGGTGGCGGTTTCCAGGCCTCTTGCGAGGTCTCAGCCACTCGGTGCCAGCGCCGCTGGCGTGGTTCAATACTGCGGGTTAGCTGCCCCTCCGCACGGTGCCAAGGCTTCCTAACCGCGGCTCTGCGAAAGGGGGGCTCCCTGCCATCGCGGACAAGGCTGCTCACTGCTGGGGGAGAGCCGATGCTGTGTGACAACATTACTGTGCAGAAGTATCGAATGCATCTAAATGTTTAGCTCTGGCTGTGAAATACTTCTCTTTTCCTAATTACTAGGCCTTTGCTTTTCAAGCACGCTGTTGTTTTACAGTGAAGTAAGCGCGCAGGGCTCGGTACAATAGGAGAACTGTGTCTGGTAAGTGGGAGGTTTCCCCTCCGGAAGAGCTCGCCGTCGGGAGCACATGCTGGAATTGCACAGGACAGCGCTGAGTGGGTCAATGCTGAAACAGCCTTCTTGTTAAGTAGGATGCCCTGCAGAACAGATGGATTTGTTTTGAGGAGTATCTTGCAGGAAGAGAGTAACAAGCTTTGCATGCATTAAAATAAGAGTCTGTTCCGGGAGGACAGCGCTCCAAGGTCTAGGGTTTTATGCTTTCTTTAATTATTGCCTCATAAATCTAGTCTCTCTCCAAATGCTTTTTTGAGGAATAGTTTCCCAGAATGCAATTTCACGTTTGTCACATTCTTCTATTACTGTTCCAAGCAATTTGTTAATATGTTTTCTTTGCCTATTTATACAGTAGCACTTACCGTCTGAGTAGGCAACGATATTAACATGGCAATGCCATAGTCATAGCACACCACAGTTTTGGTCTGAATTATAAAAAATCCCATGGGCTAATTCTGGTCTCACTCAGTAAAGGAGATGTCAGTTGAGTTCTGCTGGTGTGGATCACTCCTGGGCTTTTGGTTTAATAACTTTCTATTCCTTTAAAGCCAGATCAATTCTAGCAACCCTGCAGAGTATCAGTTGGAATCGTAGCTGCAAGCATTTGATATGAAGGAAGTGCTGGGAGCCATGTTTCTGTCTGAGATTTCCCTGAAAGAAATACGTGGGCAGATGCAACAAAACGTAGGTGTAGTAGGTCTGGCACACTCTGGATATGAATTGGCTGTGTGTGTGATGTAGAGGTGATCTGCACATGTACATGACACTTCCCTGCGTTTGTCTTGCAGACCCATTAGAGCACTTGCATCGTAGAGAGTACAGAGCTGCTCTCCCGTGGTACATGTGTTATGCTGCTGGCCATCTAGAAATCCTGGGCAAGTGGAGAAAAGAGCAATAGCTTAGTTAATGAGGCATAAAAGAGCAGAGAAAAAAAGATACATAGCTCCATCCTGCTCACTGTAACTAAGACAAACGGGAGGAGATACAGCCTTCAAAGACAGCCCAAAATATGCTTCCCCACAGACACACATTTGCCTTGTCCTGGATGTGAAGGTCCCTCTGTAATATGTACATCAACCATTTACTCCTTGCATGTCACTATATTCACCTCTTTTCACCTGCAATAGTAAGACTTGTAGCCATCTCCTATTTGCAGGTTCCACCAAGTTGTTATCACCTGCCTGAAATCTTTAGGCATTCGCAGGATACCTAAGATCTAACCTGTAAACCTGGAAGTACAGGTAATCCTGATGGTGCAATTGAAAGGCATCTTGGCAGATAAAAAGCTCAAGAGAAGGCTAGTGAGCCCCAGAACTCACCTGAAACTTGTGGGGCCAGTGGGAGAACAGGACCTTTTCAGCCTTCTCAGTACCTTTGGTCTAATGAAGGGCCACCTTGAACTTGTATTTACTAGCTGTTAACATGATAGATACTGTGAGATGACTTGACATTATATCCATCACAGTAGGTGCAATAGCAATTGAATGTGAAGAAATCCACTTTTTGGTTACTGGATTTCTCTGTTGCACTGATACAGCATGTTTATCTTTCATGTAAATAAAGGTTACCACTATTGGCTTTAGTGAAGATCAGGACTGACCATGGTAATTTTCACTTTTTAAAATTAATTCAAATTGTTTTACTGCTCTTCGATAATTAGAATATCAGCCTTCATAATATGTCGTTTTTTCAAGCAGGTGCATTATGATATAAATGTGCTTCTTTCTCTATCATTCATTTTTCTATAAGTGCATGTATATCAAAATGATTTATACTAAATATAAGATAAACTGAAAAAATAGTTGCTACAGAATTACTACGTGCTAAAATATTTATAGATCCCCAAATTCTGTTTCGTAGTTCTGAACAAGCCCACAGTGTGCCAAGATGTGAACCTCAAATCAAGATGGCATAGAAATCCATTATTTTAAAACTGACTTTGTAGATTTACTATGCATTTGTTCTGCTGCACTCATCTTCCGTCTGCATCACCGCTTGTTCTCTCAGCTCGTTGCTATGTAGATTTACTGTAATTTTCCTTTTGTAATTTTCCAGCAGCCAGAGAGTGTTGCTCTGGTTTTGAGTTATTCCTGTTACTATTACATCATTATTGTTTATCATCAGTAGGAGTAAAGGCAGGAATTAAGAGACTGCCAAATACAATGTCGCCAGAAAATGTATTTGGATTTCAATGGATTTCAGGCTTTCTCCATAATGATTATTCTCATAATTTGTCTCAGAATGTTCGTCATGCTTTTATCAGAAAATTTATCGTGAAGTAACATAGGGATATCTAAGCAAGATATCTGTGTTAAAACACTTACATGACACTTTTCCTCACATAATTTGACCTTTTAAAGTCAAAATCTTTGTTGCCATTAAAGTACTGTAGGAGCAATGACAGAACTAAAGTATTCTATGACCTGCAATTGCTATAACTAGAAATCCATGCTCCTTTTCAGTTTAATTTGTTATCTGCCAACAATGCAGCTAAGTAATGCTATTCGTGCTCTTATGACCCTGCAATGAGCTCGTTCAGAAGTTAAGTTCATTTATAGGAATGAACATAATTAGTAATCCAGTAACAGCTCAGTTTTAATAATGTCTCAGTCAGACTACAATGATGTTTGAGGATGAAGAAATCTTAGAAGTTTTTTAAGTTTTATAAATTGCACAAGAGCAAATTCATTACACATTTTACAAATCTTTTCATCTACAAATAATTCAAAGATTGTGGGTGTGATAGTTCCAAAATATAATGCCCTCTAATGGGCAACTGAGAATTAGTACCGGTATATGAGTGAGAGGCGATTGCTTATGCATGATGGAAGCTGTATCATTTAATATTATTACAAATGTAGAAATGCTCTGTACCATAAATATAATGAGAAAAGTTGGGACCTGATCATGAATCTCATTCAGAAAAGAAGCTAAGATAATTTCTTTTTATATTATAATAAACTAAGGGCATGGCATGTGAAGTAGTTTTAAGTGATCCAGTTCTTTAATACATTGGCTTTTTCACATTATGTTCCAAAGCTGCTGAGATTACGAAGATGAGATAATATGGATAGTTGATAGGCAGATCAGAAATTTAAATATCAGTAAAGCTTTTATTAGCTCTCTGAAATTAAAATTTATATCTGTTCAATGTATAACACAGTGCATGTGTATTATTTGAGGAATCTGTGTACAGTTTATAAATGTATTTGGTAGGAAATTTCTGTGTTGTGAATTCCTCAGTGCATATGGTTAGCTTTCAGGGATGGGTCGTCTTCCTTCTAAAGCAAAAACAGTGGAAAATCATTAAAAGTTGATACTCTGTATTCAAATGGGAGAATACTGCACTGCCAGGATAGCTTAAGCCAAAGGAAGCCAGTCCAGGTATGTTTGTCTATGAGAAAGGAATTTGGAGTGAGATAAATTTCCAAACAGGAAAACAAAGAACTCAGATGTTAATATAGCACCTTGCAAGACTTTGGTACCAAGAACAGAGGGTATGTCGGAGAAAAATGAGGAAGCAGGGGAAGACATTGGCATGTTTTTGTAGCAAATGGGGAGATTTATCTGTAGAACTGGCTGAACAGGAATGAACTTGGATGAACAGGAAAGAGAAAGAAAAAGAAAAAAAGGAAAGAAAGGAAAGGAAGGGAGAAAGAGAGAAAAAGAGAAAGAGAAAGAAAAAGAGAGGAAGGAAGGAAGGAAAGAAAAAAAGAAAGAAAGAAAGAAATAGCCATGTGGTGGAAGGGAAAATCTTCATTTCTTAAACAACTCTGACCCAAGCCCAAAGAAGGCTTACATCAGTGATGAGGAAAGTAAAGTAAATGTATGTAAAGCATGTGTATCTCTCTGGTTTGTTCTTTATCACGTATCCTTAAGTGATGATAGTAAATTGTGAGTGTGACTAGGGAATGGTTTACTTTAGTCACCTACAAATCCTTGAAGAACGGGGCTGTGGGGTCCTGTTTCATTTCTGATTCCTGGAAATATGTGGGACCCTGCACAGCAGACCACTGATTGTCCATGCTAGAGGAGCTGTGGCCTATGACTTCAACCTAAATCCCTCTACAAGCCATTCTGAGGATGTAAGGGATGACGTTTGTGGCAGCCTCTGCACAAAGATGAATTTCACCTTCTAAGCAGAGCTTCTTCATTGCTCAGTGACCCCCTGATCTAACTGGGAAAAAACAGGCTTAAAATAAGATGAAAATAGAGGTATAAGCATTGAAATTGCATATATTTATATGACCTATTGATGATTTCATGTGCCCTCCTTGTCATGCATGTGGGTGAGCAGAGACTGTTGCAGCTGAGCAGTGAAGTCCCTCTTTTTCTCACGGAGGAAGTGTAGTCCTTTCAAGATATTTGTGCTTTAGCTGATACAATAGGTCAGCAGCATTAATTCTGCTCTCCACAAGAGTCCTGTCCAGTAATCTTCTGATGAGATGCTTTTTCATTTGGATGGTGTGATGTATAGTCATTTGGATGTGTGTGAGTGAAAATCACATTCATTGCTTCCTGCTGGGTGTGGGATTGATAGCCCCAGCAATGGAAGCAGGTTATTTGTTCCCTGAACAGGTAAAGTACAGGGAGTGTCAGCACAAGCAGCTCCCTGGCACCCACTAATGGGTTTGGCACCCACTAATGGGTTTCACCGTAATGTGGAGGGTAACTCAGTCTTCATGTCCAAACAGCTCTTGGCCTTTTTGCCCCTTCTCTGTGTAATAATGCTGTCCCTAAAGCCACACAAAACTTATTTTATAGGAGTCACCTGCTGGTCTCACCTTTCAGTAATTATTAACCTGGGTTACATTTGAAGCAACAACAGTTGCTACATCCAGTGCTCCTTCCCTGAGACTTGTTATCATATACCATTCACTGTCTGGGAAACAGACTTTTACACTTACTTCCAGTCACCTTTTGTGGTTTTCAGCAAAGTTTCTGCTCCTGACGTCTGTGAAGAAGGTACCATCTTCTATTCTCAGCTGGATGTTTACTTTGCAGTGAAGTGCAAACAATTCATTCATGTAGCTGTAGTTTGGCGTTTGGATAAGATTTCAGCAGACTATTTGATTTATCATTCAGCTCAACCCACTCCTCTGAAGAGAGGTGTCTATAGTGACCCATAGCTCTGGAAAAGAGCTACAAAACTTTTAAAGGGAATGAAGTCAGCCAGCCCAGCAAAAGTGTAGTGTCTTGTGTTGACCAATGGGGATATTCACAGAAAGGGATACAAAGTGATACTGTTTAGTGAGGGTTTTGAATGTCTGTTGCTATTGCAATGGTATAAATAGTATATTGTGAAATCAAAAAGCACAAGGCCAAATATGGGGGCGGAATGGCTAAATGACGACGTTATGTATTTCAGGCCTCCTGAAGCTCTGTTTTACACCTCTGCTGATTCTGGTGGTTCTTTGAACGCTCAAATCTGCACAGACTCCTCTAGCTTCCTTTTTGGATTTGACTTACCGCTCTACTGCTCATAACTTAACTTCATGAGAATTTAGGGAAAATTAGGCAAGCGACATGTTTTGTGATTATTTTTATAAGTGTTCAGCAATTTCAAATTGTTTTCACAAATACAAAAATCCTTTTCCCCATCAAGCTTAAAAGCTATGTAAATGGTTGATAACATTCTTTTGTTGAAGCCTGTGACTCAGATCCTCAAGTGCAGATTTCCTGCCCTTTGCTCCTTACCAATATTGCTATAAAGCAAATTGTCAGCTTATTTAGATGAAACAAGTAACAGTCAAGGTCTACCTCTCGCTGTGTAATAGCATAGTGGGATTCTGGCCAAACAACTCACTGTAATGCAATATTCACTCTGCAGTGTACTCAGAAAAGGCTTATGTGACTCGCTAAACGCAGTTGTTAGCCCCTATCTGCATGAGATTACTGGAAACTGTTCCCACATTTCAGCAGGTGATACTGCTGCCCTGGGACACATCCTTTCAAAGTGAGTGACACAACCAGTCTGTACTGTAGTACATGCGAGTGAGTGTACCTTGCAGCTTTTGAATATACACCTCTAGCTTGCTGAAGAGGCTCTGATGTGGCTGGCCATAAGGAAAGAACCTTCCGTGAGCTTCCTCAAAGGAACGGTTAATAGGGACGAGGTCTCTACCTCCTGCCTGCTCTGCAGAACCAGCACTAAGGAGTAGTACAATGTCAGAGCCTTTGGTGGAAGGGTGGGCCTCTGTGTTTGTGTCTGTATCTCCTCCATTCTTGCTTCAGCAGAATTGCATCAATGAATTTCCTGAGACCACAAGGCCCTGGAAGAGTGTGCGCCTTCATCTGGCATCTTCTTGTGCTCTTTTTTTTTTTCCAGTCAGAATCTGAGATACACCCAAACTTGTAACTGCTTTTAAAGATCAAACCTAAATAAGAACTAATATAAATGCAGGTGTATTGATAAATGCATTTAATAGATGTGAGTAGCTTATGAGATGAGCCCATGGCTAGAGAGCATTATAGATGATTATAAACCACAGTTATGAGCAGCCTTTTGGCCTGCTGGGCTTTCTAACAACCCCTGACAACGTGGAATATTTTTTTTGAAGCATGTAACACATCACTTATAAAAGATTTATGTCATGTTTACAAATGTGACTTGGTATAGTGGGACCACTATTAATAGAGTCATTCTGTATAGGGCTGTCAGCTGTAAGTTCTTGTAAAATAAGGAGCCTCTTCTCTGGCCCTGGGCATGTGATCACCCTGCTGGTAGTTGTGTTACTAGAGCCATGTTACTGTATCTGGTTCCGATCATGTCTTATGGTGCTGCCAGTTATATGATCTCAGAAAAGAAAAGAGCCTGTTCTTTGGCTCTGAGCATGTGATCACCCTGCTACTTGTCCTGCTCTTCCTGTGACACCAGTTAGCTGGCACAAACACCCATCCATCATGAGTCAACAAGTGTGAACGCAGATATTCTGCCTGTATGAGTGAAATCTTGTAACGTGGCTGGCAGCTATGGCTTGAGAGCAGGCATTCTAGGAACTTGTTTGGGGTTAGAGTTCAACATATAAAGGCTTTCTTAGGTTAATTATCTGCCATAGTAAGAAGGTAGAATGGAGGAACGTTGCTTGTGATCTGATGGATTTCTCCCCTGTCAAGCACATGCTTTACAAAATTTAGTCAATGGATGGCACTGCTGACTTTTCACAGCCGAGCTAGTTTTAGGAGCTGCCTTGTGCAATGCCTTTACGATTCATTGTTCAATTTAAGCCATGTCTGAAAACCCGCTATTGCAAAGTGTTTACTTCAATAGTAGTCAGGCAGCCAGCTCCCCGGGAACAAAGAGGGGGTAGGTGCTGTGGGCCACTGAGGAACTCTATTAGCGAAACATAACTGAGCCCCCAACCAGTCCTCACACATTGCTCCCTAGTTCCCATTAGTAAAAAGGCTGGCTGTGCCACATTTTGTGGGGGTACAGAAAACGGAGTGAGATTGTTTTTATCGAGAAGGCCTATGGCACATTTTACCGATAAGAGCGCAACCTGCTTGGGCTCTGAGATAACCAGAGGTCATGTAACTGTTCTGTGCTGGACTAAGCCTGAGCTAATGAGGTCTGCTGGGAAAAAGCTGTGTTATTTCAGGCCTGATGCCATGCTAATGTGGTTAGCTGGCTTCTAATACAACTTGGAGCAGCTGCCAAATATGATCATATCTGCTAGGAACATGGACAGATACCAACTAACTTGTTGAAAGTTTTTTACTGCTACAGAAGGTTCTTTCCCTGTCCTTCAGATCTACAACCAGTTGCCAAAATCTGCTTTCAAGAACCACTATAAAAAATCTGCTACAGTAGCAAGTTTGGAGGAAGGAGGGCTCAGAAGGCATCCTCAGCACGAGGGACAGAGGAAGGAAAGCCATTTGCTGCATTGTTTCCCACTTTGTTCATTATCTGTTGTTCTGCGAGATAATACATGAGAATTCACTTGTTATTCATGGATTTAGCAAGTTTATCTGTTTATTATTGAGTGCAGCTCTCCTGAGCTCACTGAACTGCGTCAATTATGCTGTCCTAAACCCAGACTTAGTCTGTTAAATGGGAGAGAAGAACAAGGAGATTTAGTGATCTGACTTTAAATGGGGAATCAGAAAGGAGAGCTGACAAAAATCTAAAACAATAAGGATCTTGGATTTTGTACAAAGGTCATTAAGTGTTCAAAGAAAAGATAAACAGAAAAAAATAAGAAGAAAAGCTGTCTTTGAACAGATCATCTTATTCTAGCAGCCTGGATGTGTTTTAAAAAACAGCCTGATTCCAAAAGCTCCTAAAGAAACTTGTCTTGATAACACTCTCCTATCTAGATGCAGTTAAGTGAAGTTAATGGTGTTGCAATAATATAAAACTGGTATAAATCTGTGCCTTAATCTGTGCCAGACTGCCATAACAGCAGATTCAGTCCTATGGAAACCCTGAGTGGTTTCCATGGTACATCATCGCCCACATACTAACTGGTCACTTGCCTTATGGAAATACTTTCAAGATAATTAAGACAAATAATAAATTGGTAGACCATTTTACTTCTATTTGGAGCTCAGGAGTTAAGGTATTGAACCCTGCAAAATCTGAGGGTTTTGCTAATAATCAGGAACAATCAGCATTCTATACTGCTACCTGCTTTGTTCGTAGTTGTTTTGCACTCACGTATGTGTAGTATCATATTTTCATGAATACAGCATGCACCACAGATAACCAAACTTTACAAATATTGGCCTGGTACAGGAGTCATCAGAGGCAGATCAGCTCCATCGCAAAAGACCAGAATCTGGAAAAAAAGTACCCTTTCAGTACCTCCAAGGATAACTGGCTCTGTTGCAAACTTTGTTAAAAGTTAGCCTGCAGATTTTATGGATGAAAATATGGGTATGTGTAGTCCTCAGCAAGGACAGGGGAAGCTAAGAGGGCAGAGAGGTACATTACCTTTTCTCCCTACTCACAAACTTCTAAAAATCCTGCAGAATCCTTGGGACTCCCACACTCATTGCCTCCCCCCTGAAATCCCATTGACCCTTCGAGATACCGTTTAGGGAAMTGCTGAGAGGATGGTCTTTGGGAAGTTGCTCTGCTGCCAAAGCAAATTGAATTTTGCTGGTCTAACAGTAAGGTATTTTGTTCTCATCTTTGGGGTTACAAAATCCAGTTTTGCCTGCATTATTGGGAAGCCTTCAGCTGTCTCTGACAGTACTGCAGGCAAAAGAATTGTACTGAGGAAAAAGTGGGCAAAATTTGGCCCTTTAAAAGTGTACACAGTGCCAACTTTCAGCAAGCGTCGTCCCAACACTCTCCTTCTCCCAGAGAACAATATACTATCTAGCAAACAGTGCACCTCATATCCTGACTTCCTGCTGGGCTATAAGCATTGCTCTCTTTAACATAATGTAACCTGTACTTCTTTTTACAATGGAAGATACAGAAGGTGATGCTAGTTCCACAGTTGGCTTATTCAGGATAAACTGTCTCAAAGGATCAATCTTGCTAACTGAGAGACTGAAAACTTCAAAGATGATGGCACAGACATGGACCTGTTACTAAAAATGTCCTAAGTTCAACACTCAGAATCTTTAGCCATGCCTGAAAATCAGAGCCCGGAACCGCTTTTGTTTTGAAAAAGAAAGCTGTGCAAAGGCATTCAGGATCCCATCTATATTGCTTGCTGCATTTCTCCTTTCAGGCTGATTTTTTTGCCTTTTGGGGTACTAGACCCCTTACCACTGTTCTGAATCAATTGCATTTGCTTGAACTGGCAGGGCCCGTTTTGAACAAGGCTGTCAAACGTCTGCTTCTAGTTATGGAATTGTAAACGTGGTGTCTATCTGGGACATATTTGCTCCACAAAGGGATATTCTCCAGGGTTTTGCCGTGTTAGCATGGGATCTTCAGTTGTTTTCAAACATGAGGCTATTAGTTCTACTGCTTTCTTGCAATACGGTAGCACTGCATCACAGATTTTGCCAATGACAAAACAGTCACCTGCTAAAATACAGGCTGGTTCCTACTTGGATTTCCAGAAAAAGAGATGTTATTTTAAAAGATCTAACAACGTATATTGTCTGCTATAAACTTCACTAGGTTAAGCATTTCTGTTCTGTACTAACCCATGAAGCAAACAGCAACATTAGTGTTTATCAATTGCTGGTAATAGTCACATGAATTCAACTTTTAGATGCAGCCTTTGGGGTTTGAAAAAGTTGCTGGATAATGCTTGAACCCACAAACATTATGCATGTGGTTGTAAGCACAGTTTCCATGGGAATAGCATTAAAAGCTACGTAAAGAATGAAAGAAAAATAAACACATCTTTTGTAGATTTTTATGCCAAAATAATTGATGCTAAAAGCTAGTGTGACGCAGTTCATATTCTGACACAATGATGCATAGATGTGTTTTAATTCTGCTTTTCTTAGGGATGAAATACTTATAAGTACTTATGATAGGCAAACACTTTGCAGATGGAAGTTATATGAACATTTGTAACTCTGTTCTGTCTTCACTTAACGTACAGATGAACTGTACTGGTGAACACATCAGTCTTTCCCAAGCCAGTAATCAATGTTAGCATTTAACTTTGAATGAACAGAAAGATCTCAGGCATAGTTCAGAGGGAACTGAAGCCCTTTCATGCCGAAGTATTGCTCCTTCTCCTCATAAAATTGCTAAATGCAGTGGTGGGTATTATTGTCCTTTTACTGAGAATCACTAGAATTCATTAAAAGGACAGGATATTTGATACTTGATTCAATTTTTTCATCTTTCACCTTCATGTTAAAGTTAAAATGGCATTAAATGTACCAGATTGCATTAGCAGTATTCATTTTTTGTTTAGTTATTAACCAAAAGTTTGGACAAGCCCTTTCTGCAAAATACGTACAGAAGACAAAATGAGCTTTACAAAAGTATTACCATCAACTCACTGCTATTCCCAGTGAAGTCAAAAACATGGCTCCCATTTTTATCACCTGAGTAGGATGTTAAGGAAGCAACATTTTGGGATATCCTAATGGGGAAAAGAAAGAACAGCCTATATTGGTCTACTTTTTAATATTCCCCACCAAATCTGAAACTCTTTTAGAAAATTAATCAGAGTTTATAGTTCATCATTAGTGACTCTCTTCTCCTGATTGTTTTAGTGACATCTAGGATGGTGTATTATTATATTTCTTGGGTATGTTGTGTGTGGATGGACTCCTTTTTTGTTTTTGTTTTATAGAAAATGGAAGGACATTAGAAATCCACCTTACAAATAATATAGGGAAATAGTTTGGCTATGCCATAGCTTGGCTATGGCAGATTCTGTTTGTTTGACATGGCTTGTGATGCTATGCCGTCTTTTTTTGAGAAGAGAGTGTCTTAGGTGGGACTTTCTAGAGCAACTAAGTAAGTATGCTCAGGGGAAAGACATTTCCACAGCATACAATGGTGTAGGCAGAAGAAGAAGGGATCAACCAGTAGCAAGGAGCTGGGAGTCACATCCGTTTTGCTAGATCTGCATATGCCCTCAGGAGAGTGGAGCGTATAACGGTATGGAAGCCCTCCTGTTCAGAAGCGGCTGGGTTAGCACGTGGAGCCTCGTGAGCAAGAGTGGCAAAAGAGTTTCTTAATTTTTTTTTTCTTTATATAAGTCTTGCAAAATGCATGCAGTTCTTTAATAAGCAGGTTCCAGGTAAGCACTGTAGGCCTAGAACTCTGCACCTAGCAGACAGCAGGGCAGGAGTCGGAGCCCACTGCATTTGGCCTGAATTTTTGATAATAGCAAAGGAATCATATTTATTTTCATTTCAGATCGAGCTGATAATTTTATTTTCCTTTTCTGCAGGCAGTTGAGCAAAAATGCATAGCCCTGCTATGTGCTTCTCAGCGATTACCTTGCAGATGACCGATATTCCCTAGATGCAGTTTTCAGATATTGCTAGTTACATAAGCTATCAGAGGGGCTTGATCTCCAGAGTGGCAACATTATCAGCAGCCCTTTCTTCGATTACTAGAGCAAGTTCTGAGGGCGAAGAGAAGGGGACTCTGCATAGCACAGGCTCTCTCCAAGTCGTCTGGGGAACTTAAGAACAGGAAGAGTCTCTGTATCAGGCAACTTCTCTGAAAAACACTCATATAGTCTCTGTGGCTGGGTTCTCTTTGGACTCTACAGGATGGCCATGAGTTTCTGATCTTTTCTCAGAGATGAAGGCATTCAAAGGCGGGATTCTGGCCCGTTGTCCTCTCCATCATTTTAAAGCTGAATCTCTTAAACAGATTCTTTGCTTCTTTTTTTCATATCAGAATAAAGTCAGGAATTTAGGAGGAAAAGAAAAGACAAACCCTTTGGTCTTTTCTGCAGTTGAGGAGACAGTGTATCCTTAGAGTAACAAATCAGGCATTCAGCATTTACAAATATCCTACATAATAAACCAGCAAGTAATCTGACAATGACCAAAAACGGCGAAAACAGTCTGTGCAGTCTGAGTGACTCTGCATTTACAGTGGGTAACTGTGAAGGGCGAAGAAGGGAAAGAATAAGGTGGGAACACGCGGCAGAATCGATCCAAGAGACAGAATCTAGGGACAGGCTGCCAGGGAACAGTTACTAACAGAGAATATAAATGGTGAATTCAACGAGATCTGGAAAATGCCTCGTCAGTGCCATTTTAAATTAAGCCACTGTCACTCCAATGCTGGCATATCATGACGAGGGATATGATGAAACTAACAGGAACTAGGAACATTAATTACAACCCAGGCCAGCTGTCTTCTGCTGTCAGTGACCGTGCCCTCCAGCTGTGATAGCTAAATAGACTTTCTCACATGTCGTTAGCAGGCATTAATTTTTAGGAGCTGACAGAGCCTAGATCAATGGCTTAGCTAATAAATTTTCTGAGCCACCTACAAGCAACTTTACACATGTGAGATTGGAAAGGAAGAGTTTTGCGTTTATGATACTCTGTTCTCTTACAGCTATTTCCCATGGAATAGGATCCTCGCACCAGGATTTAGGGGCTGCATTTCTACGGCTGCCGCTTTGCAGGTGCAGCTCTGGCTGYACCCGCCTTCCACGTGCCCAGCCAYGGGTGCAGTGCCTGACGCCTGCTCATTTGCACTGTGCGGTGCTGAGCACCATCAGGCTGGAGCTGGGCCAGTGGAAAATCACTCCTTTCAGAAACTTTTCCCTTTATTATGGAAAGATAGAGAAATGTGATGCTTAAAGCACATGCTAACATTTCCTCCGTACAGGCTGCCAGACAGGGCAATTAGGGCCTGACCTTATGGCAAACTGAGCATATCCTGCAAGAGATGCTTAAAATCCTTGGGACTTTTCATTTCTTTATTTAGAGGAATGAGGTGATCATCAGTTCACAGGCGGTAATTCAGTGGACCGTACCTATCAAATTGAAATTCTGTGCTGTATATTCCTGCTCTGCAATAGATTTTTTAAATGATGAAAAATGCTAGCTAGAAAAATGGTTTCCATCTAGATTTAACAATAGGTACTCTTGCATCAGCTGCTGGGGCTTAAAAGAAGCTTAAAAATCACTTCATGAAATCTTCTAAATGGAATTGACTAAAGATAAAAATTGGAATAATTTCCTCAGGAACCTACATGATGTTTAACTAGTTGTTATCAACATCTGAATTGCATTTCTGAGGGAGCAAGTGTATATGCTCACAAATTAGGACTTACATTGCAAGCTTTTATTTCTGTAGTTAAAARTGCTCCAATTGAAGGAAGAAGCCTTTGTAATTAAGAAAATGCTTAAAGATAATTAAAAAACAACCATCTTGTTATTTCCTGCTGTAGACTACCAGTTTTATATTTTTCTTCTGTAGTTGGAGCATTTATATATTAGCAGGGTATAAGAATGTCCTGCAGGGAAAACATTCTGCTTTCTGGGAATTTGCTGAAGATCATGGAACATGCCAAAATTTTTCTGATCTTCTAAACATAAAGTGTAATTTTACATTTAATAAATATTACAGAATTTGTAACATTACCATACACAAATCTGCCTTAATATGAAAGGACCTGATAGTTGCAGATTTCCATGCTCAAAGGTTAAGATGCTTCAGTGTGAAACCTGGCAACTTGAAAACAAAATTAAATGAGTAGTCTCTAATAAACACATTTTTTGTGTGTGTGTGTGTGACAATGGGAAAAAGTCTGATTAGCAGATTTATCCCCTTCTGATTTCAAAAGGATTCAGAATTCTTCTCCACTGGCTTTCAGAAACCATAGTGTAAAGTTACTGTGTGCTCTCAGGCAGCTATTTCATAGTACCTGAGAGGAATCTGGTGTCTTCTTGCACATTTCTCAAAGCATTTAAGATAAAAAAAATTATGTGGGCAAGCAGAAAATTTGTTCTTTTATAGCAGCATTTGGGACTCTCTCTGTAAAAAGGAAACAATACTTGTCCACTGTTATAAAATATTTTGAACTCAGTTGCTTCTTCATTCATGTAAAATGTTATTATTATTTAAAAAATCAAGTTGGCTTTGTAATGTGTGCTCTAGGCTGTTTTATGGTTCTGGTTTACTTTCAACCTGCTGCTTTAACACGGGAAGGTGGCATAGTTTCTTGCTAGCTAGCTTCAGAGAATTAGTTCAGTATGCAGATCCTGAACTTTCATTAAAGACTGATTAAGCCTCCTCTAATAATTGTTGAGCCTCAGAAGTCTCACTGTACCATCAGGCTTTTGAGTTAACCCCGTATGGAAGACGCTTGCCACTTTCACACTGCATTTTATGAACACACCTATGTATCTGCTGAGGTCCTGGCCTAATATGCACACTCTCTTGTTACTGCTAAGCCCAGCGGGTGCAGTAGAAAAATGTCAGTGTCCTTTAATACTCAGAGTTCAATGCAAACTTCTGAATAGGAGATATAGTTGCTAAGGAAGGACCTAAAGGTGATTCATCCATTATCAGATAATCTGCCTTCAGCTAAATTTAAATACAGTCAGCTGAAGACAAAAAAAAATCTCCCAGAACAGAGAGAACTTCACTTAGAAATGAACAAAATATTTTAAGTTAATTGAACGCTTTTGACTTTTTTTCCACATAAAGATGGAGAACAATATTGCATCGGTTTCCGAGAAACAAATGACACTGAATATTTTGAATTGTCCGGACACATTGTTAAATAGTAGTATTTTGGCTACTCTAATATAGATTGAATTCTGCTAAAATTTTGCTTTTGGGGAATGCATGGGTCTCACACTACTTTGAAGTGGTTTATAAAAGGTGATTTAGGAAAACAAATCTACTGTAGGTAATCYTAAGAATACATCATCACAGCAGGGATTGCATGGACAGTTTGGAGTACCCTTCAACCACTGCAGTTTCTGTAATGCCTCGTCTTATTAATGTGACAGGTGGGTTTGTGCAGAATTTATCCTAAGGAAATGCTGTGCCAAATTTCTTGCTTTGGTCTGCTCTTTGTAAGCAAAGCAGCAGGAAATCTCATTTACCATACCTCTAAATGGGGTTTCCAGCTTTTTTGTCAATGGGGTGCAAAGCAGCAGGCTGAGGCTGATAAATCTGACTGCTATTTTTAGCCTGACTTTTCCTATTTTTTCCCTCCTCCCCCACCCCCAATTGTGGAATGAACATTTCTTGTATTTGTTTTGACATTTTTAAAATGGGAAGATGCTTAGCTTATGTGGCTTGACATCTGTTGATTTTAAATTTTGTTTCTGTTTCATTGGTTGTATCCTGAATAAAATGGCATGGAGCATCATCTGACGTGTGATGTTAGAACTTAAATTTTGTAAAATCTATTGGAATTTAAAAGTAAATAAAACGTGAAGTAGAGAGAGCTAGTAGCTTGAGTGCTGACAATAGGTAGCAAAATCTGTGGTCCAGTGCAACAGCTTTAATTGGAAATAAATAGGCTTTAAGTGGCCTGGGACCCTGACATTTATTTTCAAGGATTTCTTACTAATAAGGTTTTTCTTGCTTTCCCTTTTGGCTTTAGATAAGGCTGTTTTATTTAACAGATTTGTCARCTTTCCCATCCTGTCAGAAATCAGATGCAGCCACTCATTTATAATGGAATCAGTAAAGTGAAGAAGTGGTTTATGTATTGATATTTTGCACACCTAAAATATCTTGAAGAGRAAAAACAAGTTAAGTGTCTGATCTTGCAACTTTCTGTATTTAAAAACTCATATTAAGTCCTASGTTTTCCATGAAGATGCCACAGTCTTGCAGAATATTAATAAATAAATCATCTCTTCCTCTTACAGAGCTGACATTAATGGATGAGAAGTTTGATGTCTCACTTGATGTATCTGGGTAAGAATTTTGTTTGGAAAGTGCTCTTAAAACTACTTCTATTTCATGGTTTTACACATTGCTGAAGTTAGTTCTTACCATCTTGGTTATTTTTGTATTTAAAAAGTTATAAATTGATGAGAATATGTTTTTGGAAGAACCAGTGATGATTTTAATGTGATACTTTTTCCACTAACTTGACCTCTATCTTTTACATATTTTGGGTATGAACCACTCTCAATCTGAGGTTGAATATTATTCATGAATTCTTCTTGCGTTGTTTGTGGATCAGTTGTTTCTTTGTCTGCTGTGTTTAATTCTCTTTTTGCRTCAATGAAAACTTGTAGTAGCTCTTTTTAATTGTGGTTATCCCAGTATCGACCTAACATAGGGAGAGGATTTTTCTCTCTTCACTTATTTGCTGCTTTTTCTTTAAGCAGCCATAAAAGAACACAGGAGTGGGATATAAGTGCCAAAAGATGACTCCCTGCCTCCCCCACATCCATTTTTTGTACTTTTTCGTTTTATGTTCATACCCYGTGATGACAAAACAGACTGACCTCAGCAGGTTGCCAGCTCTGGAAAAGTGCTTCACAGTCCGTTGTGTGACTGACTAGAGAGGAATTTATGCCGTGGAGTCCTTGATTACCAGCCTGTCTGCACAGAACAACAGCCACTTGATGTTGGGGGACGCAGAAGTTCGGTGCTCTGGACGGATTTTGCAGAGATGAATCAGAAGAACCACTTAAAGAGGGACCCTTCCTGTGGAGAGAGACCAGTCCACAAGCATGGAGAGRAGGTGGGATGGAATCTCGCTGAGCCTGAAGTAATGATTGTTCCCTTGGTTCAAGAGGGGAAGTCACACTACGTGATGAGGAGGAGGGAGGAAAGGGATAACCTCTAGACTTCTTCCACCCACCCTGACCCCATCAGCAGGTTTTTTCCACTTTCCTCTTTGGAAAATACCTGTGATTTAAAAAAGAAAAAACAACACGCCAAACTTCTCATCTAACCACCTCTACTAAAACACCTACTTTTTTGCCGTTGTGCCTTTCTAGGGCTTAAACTAGCAGTGCAGCTGAAGGCTTGGCAGAACTCCGTGTGAACTCGGGAGTCAGGAAGGCTGAACTGCAGAAGCGTTCAGACAGGAGTCTGCTTGGGAGAGTGCACCAGATGGACCAGAGACCGTGTCCAGACTCTGCCCAGGCCACCCTAGGGCTGTTTACAAAGGCCAGGGCTATCCAGAGAAGACAACTGAGCCAAGAGGTGACAAGAGTGGGCAAAGAGAGTGAATGTACAGCTGTTAAATGTTTGAATTAGTTGCTGCGTTCAGTATATGCACAGGACATTGAGTGTCCTGTTATTTCAGTCATACAAATAACTCTGAAGTCCTCTGATGACATGATGTATTGTCATATAATTGCGTGCTAATTTGACAGCAAGAATAACTTAATACCTCAATGTAAGAGGTCTGCAAGTTACGCTAGTCTTCCATGTTGTATTTCCCTCAGTTAATCTGCCAGGTAGCCTGGAAACAACTTTTGTAAACAACTTGTGATGATAACGGTAATTATTCTCTGGCAAATCTTGAACGTCAGAAAGAAAAAGCCCAGCTTTCTTGTGCCGTAGCTAGAAATGGTCGCTACTCTGTTCTATTCCAGCAGGTGGAGAAATTCACCAGTCTGAATGACAGGAAGGGAAATACTAGGAAAATTGTGTAAAACAAGACTGTTCCAGATTAAGAAATCCTTTGTTTTATTGTGAATTCAAACATGTGCCTATTTTTCTTAGGAAGCTGAGCTGACCTGCAACAGTTTCAAGTACAATGTGTTATTTTCTAAGGGAGGAAGATGACTTTCACATCCAAAGCAAGCACCATTTCACAACTCCCTCCCATAATAACATTGCTTATAACCAACACTTAGTAGCCTTTCCCATCTCTAATTCTGAAAGTACTTTTCAGAGCTAGGTAAAGTTGTTAACTCTCTTCTGTAGATGGAGAAGCAGATAAAGGCCAAGGAACTTCCTCAAGATGTACTGCCAATCAGTAGTAAAGACAGTGAATCACCCAACCTCTAGTTCCAGTTAACAAGACTAGAAACAGTAGCATAAGAAAACTCTGGCAAAATCATAGTCCAGCACAGAATTACAGTAAAAAAAAGTGCAGTTCATGAGCTCTTCTCAAACTGAGCTGCCAGTTAGGTGACAGTACACTATTCCCTCTTGTAGTCTGAATCATGGGCAGAGATTGCACCCACCAAAATAATGTCCTTCAAAAACTTTACCATGTTGTCTGATAAACCAGATGGGGGCTGGAGCTTATTGAAATTAAAGGATAAAGATTTGGCTTTGCTGTTGAGTTTCGAGCAGAGCAGCCTTAACAAAAGATCCTACTCCAAAGCTAGTCTGCGTGTACAAGTGTGGGATTCTAGATGACAGGCTGAAGATACGTCAACGCTGGCAGGAGAAAACAGACTTGAGGTACCTCTAATTATGTTAACCCTACAACTGCAAACACAGGATCCTCAGCACCAGGCTCTCCTGAGCTGGCGTGCGCTGCCCAAGTGCTAAGCGGTCTAGCTCTCCTAGCCCAGGGTCAGGGCTTATTAGCTAAAACCCAGCGTGAAGCTAGTGCATCGAGCTGCGAGAGCGCTGGGGCAGCTCTGGGGATAGAGCATCTCTGTAAGTGGTCCACTTGCAGTACGCTGATTCTCAGGACTCAGGGCAGTGCTCTCCAGAGCGAGGGGACAAGTTTATGAGTTATGAGTTTATGCTGGACTTCAGAGAAATGCTTCACCTCAGTTATCTCAGTTTACTTAAGTGTAGGGTAGATTTTACTATAAACACTTACAGCGTTTCACCTGGATAGTTTAAGGATTAAGTGATACATAAAGCAACAGATATTCTGGAAGATTTTTTTTTTTTTTTTTTTTTTTTTTAAGTATAATCCTGCCTTTTGATATAGGTTGGCTCAAACTTTGAAAACCAAGCTCTGGGAAACTGGACCTTTACCCTGCTCACAGACTTCATGAATGTGTCCTGTCTGTTGAGGGTCCGAATCCCTTTAGCATGTATCAGCATGCTCTTTGTCTAAATATTGCCTTTTGTACAAATCTCAAGAACATGTTAGTTAGAGCATGGTAGTTTTAGCTTGTATCAAGATGAACTCTGTGCTTTCAATCTATTATAGTGTTTGATCTTTCTGACCCCAAATCAAAGCTATTTTCTAAAGCATTACCATGGTGATGCACAATGCAGTGTATTGTCTGTCATTGCCAGTGCTCTTAAAGCTTTGTTGAAATGCTTCTGGGCTGAATAAAAATATGTGTGTGAAATAATAGTGTATTATGCTGGCAATCTGTTCAGAATGGGGTGCTATATGAAAGAGTCAATAGAGTCTCTAAAATTATATTAAGACAAGTTACCAGAAAATTAAAAATACCTAAGTATATAGTGCTGCTGTCATACAAATTAGTGTGTGAGTATACCCAAGCCTCTCCTCCAAAGCATCAAAGGAAAGAATGTTTGCTAGCAAATTGAGTAATTGTCCCTGAAAATTGTCAGCTATCTAGTTTCTAGGTAAGCCTTCAGTATTACYTATTCCTAAGAAACTCCTTTGGATTCACAGAGTGCTTACTGTTATGAAGCTAATAGACATGTTTTTGATGAATACTTTTTTCCATTTGAATTGTGAAAGCAGTAACCTTTAGTCATACACAGACAAGATCATTTCAATTCTAGGCTGAGTCCAGGAAAATTGCTTGATTCAGAATATGTTATATGCATCGGCTTAATTATTTGTAGGTTTTTTCCATTCTGATGATTCTTATGTGACGAACAGATTATGAAATTTATTTTATATATACGGTAAATTCATATCAGGTCTGATGAAATTTTTTATGCTGTGTTCTCCCTTGCTCTTTAAAAATTCATGGGATATTTTTTTACTAGTTTTTAGAGAACACTTTGTAAACATCATATTCTGTAGATCTAATGCCATCTTCACTGCAGACAATGAAACCAGGCCAGGAACAGATATCTGATGTGAAATCCTGACCATATTCAGGATTCCATAGGAATCTGGCTCTGTCAACAGGTAGTTCAGACTACACTCAATGTAATGAGAGCCAAACCCCATCCATTTTTCCTAGGTTACGCAGGAATCCTGAAAATTTCTTCCTAAGATGTGCAAGGGCTGACCGCTCATGCCTGAATCTGTGTAATTGACTCCAGTGTATTTGCTCTGATTTAGGCTGATAAAAGTGCAGTTGACACTATATATCTTAGCTTGTATATGATTAATTTTAATATATTTTGTCATTTCATTTCAAAATTCATTAAAAAGAATAGAACCATTAAATTTGCATACATCGATGACTAAGCCGTTATGTTAACTGGATTGTTAGAAACATCAATATTATTTGAAAGCAGGTCTAATTACACACTGCTTCACATATTGGGTGTTATTTCTGTCTGAATTGTAATGTGGTTAAATTATTATTTTGATTAAGCTGATCAGTTCGTTCTCATTTATCCCCATTTATCTCTATCACTGTGATGTATTTCATTCAGAAGCATTTAAAATGTGCCTAGTTGACCCATGTTGAGAAGCCTGCCACTAAGGTTCAAGCAATACAGTGCTATTCTTCATGAGGGCAGAATTATTGGAAATTGGGAGAATGAAGGGAATGGAACAAGATAGTCTAAGTCATAGGACTGAATTCCTGAGGGAACTTGGGGAATTACCTGAGAACTTGAAGTTATTGCAAATCAATGCAAATCAGTTCAACTTTGCATCCAGAAGCCCAATAAATGGGTTGAGCTGGCAGACTTGAGCTTCCTTTTGCTAACAACCACTCTGATTAGCTGCCTCTTCCAGGAGGTCCTTACCGAGTCTGGAAAAATTATTTTCCCAGGATTTTTGTTTTCCATTATACATGTCATTTTCTGAGACCGATGTTCTGCTAGTTGATAACCGCTGTCTCTCCTGAAGGAGGCACCTGACATATTCGCTAGGCCGTTTCCTAGATAATGGGAAAGATTGCAGAAGTCCTTTCAGAATTAACTAGAGCTCTCAGTGCTAAGCTCTTGCCGCGGAAATGGCAGGGCTAACAAGGCACTCCTGCGAGTTCGTATCCTCTCCCCGCTCACATGAATAAGGGCTGCGTGTGGTAGGGAACAGCGAAAGAAGCTGAGTGCCAGAAAACTCTCCCGTCCAACAAGCAGTGTGTTTGTCTTACCTAAGGAAGCGATTCAGCTCTTCATSTCCAGATTCATCTGTGAAGCTGATTAACCCTTTGTCTTCTACAGCAGTCAGAAGAGCAGATTAGGAATCACAGGATCTGTGCCTGAGCATTAGAGCTCAGTTGGTCACTTGCTCGGCTCGTACCCAGTCGCCTGTGTTTCACATCTTCTGCTTAGACTGCAAGTACTTTGAATCGTTGTACTTCTTACTTTTTAAGCTAAGGCTTAGCAAACATATGATTCTGAGTAAAGGACAGCTCTTATATGTAACTGCTGTTTGGGCTGCATAGGGCTTCATATGCTATGACCTGAGGCAGGTCAGCCGAGCTGGTGCTGAGTAGTATACAGGTCCTGTGATAGCACTGCAGATCTGAAGGAGAGTGGCTTCACATGTTACCGAAGTTACACTGGGTTGGAGCCACTCTGCAGAGCTCTGCTTTGTAACGACAGAATGCCTCAGAGATTGCCAATTGCTTCTGAGCTTTGTGCAAGTTCTCTTCTTCCTGGCTGGGGTGAGCAGAGCACCCACCAGCCACACACTCCAAAAAAACAGCACAGCTACACTGACTTGCCTTTCACAGAAYCACAGAATCACAGAATCGCTGAGGTTGGAAGGGACCTCTGGAGATCATCTAGTCCAACCCCCCTGCTCAAGCAGGGTCACCTAGAGCACGTTGCACAGGATTGCATCCAGGC
>NW_020447195.1:5205269-5306898 GCF_003343035.1 Apteryx rowi | reverse complement strand
CCATCCTCTCGACACCCTCCCTTCAGATACTTGYACACGTTGATAAGATCTCCTCTCAGCCTTCTCTTCTCCAAGCTAAACAGGCCCAGCTCTCTCAKYCTBTCCTCMTAAGAGAGATGCTCCAGTCCCCTAATCATCTTTGTGGCCCTTCGCTGGACTTGCTTCAGCAGTGCCACATCCCTCTTGTACTGGGGAGCCCAGAACTGGACGCAGTACTCCAGATGTGGCCTCACCAGGGCTGAGGAGAGGGGGAGAAAGCCYCTGGCCTTTGCACAACGAGTAGAAACAAGAAGGAGGAATGTGTTTAGCAGTTCACCAAGAATGTAGGAATTAAAGGTCTCAGCTTAAAGATTAAATACCAGCAACAATAACAGGTTAGATAAACCAATAAAGAGATTAAATACCTGCATTGCCAGTGAAAAAATTACTTCAGCTAAGCAAAGAGGTTTTTAACATGTGTTTATCTGGATATGTTGGGCTCAGTCCTATTCCCACTGTTATCATTGGTTAGTTATAACTGGGTACTCTGTGGTTGGAGGCTGTCTTCTTGCACAGGAAGATGTGTACCTACTCTGTAGGGGTTGCACTGTTCCCCAGACTAGCTAGTCAGTGTTGCTTTCTGGCTTCCTCCTTGCTCAAATGTAAGCCGTGTACTAGTTTTAGCTCCCCATCCCATTGCAGTCTGGCTACAATGCAAAGTAATTTAATTAAGAGTGCTCCGTGGGGAAAAAGGTTGAGAAAAGAAGGCTGCAGCAGCCAGGCACAGCACATAAAACCAGAGCATCAGCTGCAGCTAGATGATCAATTCTATCGCAAAAAGAATAATGGCTGCTGTGACATGCTGACAAAATGACAGTTTATACAAACACACAGATGCTATGCTATGCTCAGATTCAAGACACTGCATATGCCTTTCTGAGCTGCTGCTGCAGGCAGTGTGAGTGTTGTGTCTGTGTGTTGCTTCATTTTTTCTAACTTGGTCATGATATTAATGCAACTGTGATTTTTTCCTCGTTACTAATGAAAAAATTTAAATGGTGTCTTGCATTGCCTGTAGAAACTGTGCTGATAACTTCTATTGCTGTTAGTAGGATTGGTTAGTCTCAGAGAAAAAGGATGATCTGACCGTTTCTGTGTGGATCTAGGAGCTAGAGGCCTAGGATCGCTAGGACTATAGTCTTGGTATGGTCTTACTGGGGACTGAGCAAGTTATCTGCATGAACAAGCTGAAAAGCATGTGCACGCATCCACTTGCCTAACTCCTGCTGACATACTGATTTTGGTAGAAGTTAGGTATTCGAATATCCCCCTGATAGAATCCACAAAGAAGAATATGATAAGCTATGATGCTTAGTGCAATGGGACCTAAGATTCAAGTTTTCATCCATACTGCCAACTTTACTAGTGAGGTGTACCCTGAAGGTCAGGTACAGTGTAGAGTGAACTGCAAGACACTAAGCTATGCGGGGTTTAACAGCCTGGGTGTTAGCGTCAGAGCCAGCACTGCTGGAGACAGACACTGTCAAGAGGTGACAAAAACAAAGTGGAGGGGAGGGAAGGCAGACAGCGAGGTGGTTCTCACGCAAATGGGTGCAGGGGTGCAAAACAGGGAAAGAAGCTTGAAGCAACGCTAATAAAGAAGGGCTCACACTGTAAATCTACGTCAGGCACACGAAGAGCAACCTCATGCCAACTATAGCGTCCCTGAAACGTTACCCTCGAAATGAATGCAGCTTTTACCAGTGGGTACAGGACTGGTTTTACAAAGCTCAGGTGAAGTTTTGGAAGCACAGGTAAAGTTTTGGAAGACTTAAAAAGCACTGGCTTTTGAAAGGAGGTGATTCTCTGGATGGCACAACTGGATCTCTGTGGATGGAATATTCAGACAAGTGGATCTTGTGATGCTGCCCGTCCGTCTGGATTGCAGCTCATGCTCTGCTCCACTGATTCTGCTAAATAATTCTTTTTATCAGGTATCTTTGTGGTTTTCTGCTCCTGAATGTGAGGAGATCTGGGAAAGTAGCAAAAGGCAGGTTGCTTGTATTGTTTGCAGGAGTACGGAGTAATACAGGTCTCTGACTGAAGACAATGTTGAGTTGCAGTGCACTGTGAAAGTGCAAAATAAAGTTGGTGTTGTAAGAGAGTCCGAGCGTATTTAGTAGCTTGCATGAGGCACTTAGTGCCACCTTGGAATTAGCTTCCTGCCCATTAAGTAATCATTCACAAAAAGAAATGCATGAAGCAAAAAATCAGCTTGGGAGCATATAATTCTAATCTTCTAGCTCATAAGACTGTAATCAAATAATTTTAATTGGCTGATTTACTTGATTCATTATGCAATGTGTTCTAGAATAAATGCAGCATGATCAAAAGATCTTATGGGTATCTTCAAACTAAGCATTCAATGTTTATTCAATCCTGGCAATAGTAAGGGAAATAGAAGCCTCTCACAACCCCCTGAGAAAAGAGAGAGTTTTGGAGGTGTACAGATATTTTACTATCACCTGTAGCAGCTCTGGTGTAAAACAAAAATGTTTTTGGCATATAAGCACTTTGGGTTTGTACTGGTTTAACTCCACAGACTTCATAACATATTCTTGATTTACAGCAGACTAGGACCTCAGTCTTAGAACTGAATTCAGCAGAATGGAGCTATACAAACTTTTCCTGCTGTCAGCTCTCTGTCTTACTGCTATGCTGCCCTGCTAGACCTGCCTGGATTAACAGATCCAGCGGGACTAGGATCGATCGAGAGGAGAAGAAAGCTGAAATTAAGTGTTAAAAGTACAGCAGCAGAAGTTAAGCTCAATGCCTGTCCTTGTAGGTGTGAGACTCCTGTAGAAGAATCTGCAATCCTGTTTATGGACCTAATTTTCCCATATGTTGCATAAGGAACTTTGCTACTTTGTCAGCAAAAGCCAGCATCCTGGATGAAGAGCCACCTCAAAGGAAACCTCAGGTAGGAATGACCAGAAGGAGCATACATATGTTCCACCTTAGCATGTATTAGTCTTTTCTTAAGACTTGTGTGTGTTTGCGGCACAGGGTAGTGAGTTAGAGGATTAAAATATCTTCATTCTGTTGCTTCACTTCTCTAGTAAAACTTTCTAATTCCCTGAGGCTTTTTTTAGGAGGGTCTGATAGCTTGACCTTGCTTTCAAATAAGGACAGAAAATCAAAGATCCATGTTCTTCTCCCCTATTTTCCATGACTGTATCAGTGAAACTGTCATATCATCATTAGTGTTGCCCTGATGCTAGTGGAAAGAAACCTGCTTCAGAGCTTCCCCACTCCAATGGGAATGGGGAGACTTTTAATGCTTAAACTTTTATGAAAGTGAAGTACTACACGCTATTTCAAGAGCTGGCTTGAAAAACTATAAACTCAAACTCATTCTATTGTTAATTACACTGAACTATGTATTGGGCTAATTGCAAAGCTTTTAGCTATGTTGGTTGTCCATGCTCTCCCTGCTTCCCTGCCCAGGAGTCCCAAATTACATATTATGGAAAAAAATTAAAGCATTAAATGGTTACTGCGAGTGGCTTAGACTGCAGTCTGCTGTAACATCTCCTACRTCATTTGCGCAGGAAACAAAAAACGTTGTTTGGAATGTTTCAATTCATCTAAGAGAGATCAGGAAGGCCTAGCACTTGACTTGTACATGATAAATTCTTTATCTCTAGAAGCTACAAAGTAGAAAAGAGGGATTTCTTAGAATGCATTTGTGATTCTGAAAGACTTCAGAAAGTTATACTTAATCATTATAGATTAGTGAGTAAAAATAGGGGTTAAGATGGAGCAAAATAGCAGAAATTCCTCAGTTTTGGTGGCTAACATTTTAAGTGTCATGTCTTGAAATAGTATTATATCACTTTATGGTGGAGGGGTCTTATCACTAGAAGAAAACAAGGCAAGAGATTAAGTGGATTTACGGAAATTTGTACTTCCCGAAGATTCACAGCACTCAGGAAAGAAGAGAAAAAAAGATATTTTATCTACCATGATGTCTGGCTGGACACTGACAGCTGGAAAAGGTGGACTTTTCCTTTATGTATTCCTCTTGTTCCCTCTCCRTCTCCTCAAAGAAGGGGACTCACATCAGGGAAAGGGCCAAGAAACTTGTTGAAGGAATGCCTCTTTAGATGCAAGAGGATCTAGAAGCTTTTCATAGCAACAGTTTACCTAATAGGGAACATGTAACCACCTGTCCTTTTCTTTTGTAGAGGATGATGGACATACTCCCCACATGCAGTCTACAAAACAATTCCTGATGCATTCAAAAGCTCCACCAAAACCAAGCTCGGTCACAGTATGAACAGGGCCACCTGAAGCTGGCAAGGCTGGAATATATTTAATACATTTTACTTGCATTTGGGACTGTGAGTACCCATCTGATTTTCCAGTTATGTAGCGCAATTACTTGTGTCAGACAACAAAACTAAATGGCTGCAAATATTTGCTCATCTTTATTTTTTCATGATTACTGAAGTAGTGCTTGACTTGAAGCTGCCATGAAAAATCATGCCTTCACCACAATGACAAACAGTCTGCACAGAAGATTTTTCTTTGCTTGTTTCTATTTCTCATGTGCTGGTAACAAACTGTTGTTTGGCACCAGGTGAACACTCCAAACCAAGTTTTTGCTGGGACTGCAGAAAATCAGAAATGTTTGCTAGTGAATTATATCCAAGGATGATGCGAGCATCCTCAGCACCTGTCAGTGAGCAGAAGCTGCTGTTGGAGATCTGTGCTTGACTGATCGTTCCAGCATAACCAGAATGAGTGTATTCATGCTGCTCAGCAGGTAACTGAAAACAAGTTTGCCTTGAAAACACTGTTCTATATTATGTCCTCCAATTACCTCCTACTACTGAAACTACTGGGAAAAAGTTCTTTCCCACCGATAGCAGAAGTGTTCAAATCAAGCATACACTCCAGGGTTTTGCTTCAGTAGGTCCTAGAAAAGAAGGGAACTGAGTCTTCACAGTTTTTTGACCTTTTGGCCTTTCCTGAGTATGCAATTCTGGACTCATGTCCTCATCTCTGTAGCACAGAAATACCTTCATAACATATGAATTTATCACCTGGGTGAGAAGGAACAGAGTGGGAAGAAATTGAAGCATTAAGGTGGCTATTACAGGATGAAGCGTTTTTTTTTCTTTGCATGCTCCGTCACTCTTTCCCTGTGGCTACCAATTTCCCCTGTCCCCATCATAACTGCATCCAGCCCTGACCTGAACCTGCTGGTCTTTGACATGAGCTGTGTTATTAATGATAGCCCAGGAACAGTCTTGCTTTCTAAATAGGACATAACCCATTTAAGCCACAGCTGTCAGGGTGGAACTCATGATTTCAAAGACAATCAAAAGCCTTGAGAAATRGCAGTAAAATGGCAGTTCCCCACTTCCTACAGGGCCAGAGAGCTCCTTTGTGCCTCTCAGCACTGCAACAGGAACTCTCCTGCGGCTCCTCTTGAAGCGAGCAATCTTGAACTCTTATGGAAAAAATGATGATAAAACTAGGCTGGTCTTTAACTGATCAGTCTACCAAACTGTGTTGATAGGAATGATGCAGAAAGAGAACCTAAATGCTTTGTAGCTCTTGCCTTTGTTCTGCAGTGGCAGCTGGAACCACTTTTAGAGGAAAACATCTCTTTGAAGACCTTCAGCATGAAATATTTACCATCTATAACACAGGCCGTCCTCTTTTAAAGTGCCAATGTCCTGGAGGTCAAATCCTACACATACTTGACAGTCCTACCAATTCCCCTATTCTATACTGTTCTCAAACTTTACTGGTTGGTAGCAGTAATCAATCACAAAGACTTGGGGTTATTATTTTTAAAAATGTCATACAGTTTGGGCAACAGCATAGGAAGTTTGCTTTTGTCTACAGAAATGGCAGTATCTGAGTCTTTCTTTCTTTAATTATCTGGAGGGGGAAAAATAAAAAAAATCCATTGTTACATACCCTTAAGTAAGAGCATCTCTGAGATGAGAGTGTTATACAGGTTGGCACAGTCTGAATAAATTGGGGTGAACTTGGATGACCTTTTCCCATTGTTCAGAAACAACACTATGAGCCTCACAGCATCTTTTTGCTTTGCAACAGCACCCCAGAGAGATCATCTATTGTCAAAAAATAACACCTTTTCTAACAAGAACAGTAGAATTAGAAGCACGAACTTGGAATTATGGCAGCATGTTATAAATGAGAGCAGCCAGGAGACAACCAATGCACAAATCTTTGCTTCCTGAAGAAAGTACAGGAAAGGTGCAGTTGATATCAACAAAGAGAGTAAGAGCTGCACAAAAAATAAGTCATYCACGACTAAGGAACACCAACTCACTAAAAAAAATCTCTTTGCTTTAATCCATTTCCCATGGGCATCTCCTTCAACATGTTTGGAAATTGACTGGAGGCAGTTTAGTTTTATTCTGAGGAGACAGTTCTAGATATATGCATTGCATCAGCAAAATTCAGAAGAACCTGTAGAATGGGCCACCTATACTGTTGTTGCATCTTCTAGCTGGTCCTACTCCCACTGGTCAGTATTGCCAGAAAGGCTCTTCTCCCAGTGAGGCTTCCAGAGGAGTTCAGCATGTTGAGCCCTCTGAAAAGCTTACTGGCAGTTTTTGGGAGCGGTGACATTTTCAGTATTGAACTTCATGTGCAGCATCACCAGGTTTGAATCCTGGCTCCCTAATTTTGTGCGTGTCTCTCTCTCCAAGCACTTCCTCTTGTCTTTTGTTCTCTCAGAGTTTGACAATCCCAAGTGCTTATATGATGCGAGCCCATGTCACCACTGAGCCTATCCTGGTTTTCAGGCAGAGTTTCCTTTTCTGCACTGGGCTGGCTGTGCTGCTCTGTGCTAGTGGAGTGAGAAGGCAAACAGCTGACTGTGTCTCTCCGTAGCAGTGCGGGTTGATCCTAAATTCAAGCAGAGGTGCAGCCATAGACTGAGCTTTCAATGATTCCTTGTCGAACAGGCCTCTTTGGCAATGGGATGGAGATGTACAAGAGCACTAACCAAGATATTTTTTCAGGAGAGGATTTTTAATCATTAGGACTTTGCCCGCCTCTGTTAATAATTCACTTGTTGGTATTAGATAACATTCTCTAGCATTTTTTTTTTTTTACACTGCTGTTGAGGGTTATTTAGAGGTCTGAAGCTGGCCAGTGTAATGAGGCACGGCTTGAAGCATTTTCTTACCTGGACTAGAAAAAAATCCTGACAATATCTCAGATTATTGGGTTAGGAAACCCTTAACTTTCCTGTGTTCAACAGTAAAAGGTAGTTGATTCATAATTTGTTTTGCTTTATGATAAGAAACTTATGCAACTGTTAAAGTACAGTGTTTCATACAGTGATTATCTTTTTCTGTTTGAGTGATGCTTTCCCACAGCAGTTTCTAACACTGTCTAAAACTGAACTTTTTGCCAAAGCTAGATTTGTGATGGCTCCATAACCTTCCTACCTTGAAAGGGAGTAATTATTCAACTGAAATGTGTACACTTCAGTTATTATGTGAATATACCCACTTCCTGCTGGTATTAAACTATTATTCCCAGGCTCTAGACCAGGAATAAGACTGATAATGGGCTCTGACACAGAAGATGGCAAATGAAAGCAGAGTAATAGTAATTTTTCATTTGAATCACAGACAAATTGGCTGTTTTGCAATACTCGTCTATAGCAATTATATGCTGTTTTTCTTCCTGTTGCTGATTTCCTTCTACAGTTTATTAATATAAATAGCAGGGAAACACTGGCGTATTGTTTTTGTCTGTAAACACTTCTGACCAGGTGGAGAAGGCAGTCCTGTCTGAAGCGCTGATTAGAGCTGTTTGAATCCTGACACTTCTGCAAGATAATGCTTTTGCTGAGTGTCTGAGGACCGGCCGTTGCGGCAAGCAAGCTGCTCCCCGTGTCAGTCCRGTTGTGGGGGCTGGAGAAACAACCCAGCCACCTGTGAATGGCCCGATTTATGACAATCTGGGGAAACAAGCGCAACCTTTTCCAGACGCAGTACATGCTGAAAGCCGGGTCATTCTTGTCCGGCTTGCGCAAGCAACCCTGCTGAGCTTAAACTGCAGGTTTGCATTTTGCTGCGGAGCAGTGCCAAGCTCTTTGGAAGGCTTGCCACTCTTTTTGCTATTCCAAAATAGGATATTGAGCTCTTCAGAAATACCAACCTGCTGACTTAGATTTACAAGCAAACCCCCAGCTAGATTTGCACAAGGGACACTCAGCAGTTCCAGCTTTGGGTTGCTTACGGTCAGGTTCCTATATCCGTTCAAAACTCAGTGTTCCTAGCTCTCTGAAGAGATTTGGCCCCAACATGCCTTTAAACACACAGAGGAGTTAAAGGGGAGAAAAATCAAAGCAGGAATTGCTTTTGTTTTCTAATTTCTCAGCTAGAAGAGCTGTATTTCATAACTCAGCAAATAAGATGCTAAAAATTGAAACACCAGTAGGGTTAAGCTGACAGAGCTTCTGTAAGACAAAAGTTGAGATTTAGTAGTAGAAGTAGGCAGTGTTAAACTATCCAAGTAAATTGCTTGTAGTTTGCTTTGTGCCAGTTTTTCTTATTATAACCAGTGTAAATTCATGATTCTCATTTGTTTTTCATTTTAATTCAAGCTCGCTAGCTGTAACCGATGGCATTAGAACAGAGGATGTTTAAACTCTTACAACAAAAACAAACAAACAACTTTCATACATGCCAGGAATAAAATTGTTTGTGTAAGAACCAGTTAATTCCCCAAATGTTCAGATTTTCTGAGTTGTCAGTGACTAATCCAAAGTATGCCCATATATGGAAAATGACTGCACAGGCTTGTATGTGTGTGTGTGTATATATATATATATATATAAATATATATAACTCATGATGACAACAGGGTTGTTAATTAACTGCTAATTTTTTCTGGGAGCTACTTGTTGTAGGATGTAAAAATGCACATTTTAGCTACTTAAACACCGTGAATGTACAGCTAATGCGGGTCTGATTACACAGGTGCCAACACAATCAGTAATCAGATACTGTCAGATCCACAATATAAACAAAGAGTTTTTTAAAACGACCTTATTACAACATTAACAAAATCATGTAACTACGCTAAACAATATTTTTCAAACAATACATATTTTGTAATGACCATTTCTCATTAAGATATGCTTTGTTTCTAGATTTTTCCCCCCTACAGAAACGACTTTTTGCTTTTAACACATGTTCACTTATTACGCAGATGGCTTAATGATCTTGTATTCATTGCTATAAGTGTGGAAACCATTCTTAGTTATGCTAACTCCATGCTTATTCAGAAAATCTGATTGTCTGAAGTTCTTTGAAGCGGTGGCTTTGATTATGAAAAGCTTTCATTCACTGTTCACAGAGCTGCCTTAATGTACTCATCTCTTCAGAAAAAAAAGATTTAAAACCTTGTGTTACATATTCTACACTCACCAGCAGAATAATTGTTCCATTAAAACAAGAATGTGGGTAGTATATCAGTGAATTCATTTTCTAAATAGCAATATTTGCGCATATGCCTAGGAAGCTATTTACCTTTCCTGATTAGTCATTATGTAGCAAATTGGGAGTAACTGTCACATTAGAAGTAAAGTATTACTTCAGTATATCAGAATAATTTTTAATTAAGGAGAACTACCAAAGGGACTGCATTTAAGAAAACAAAACACAGAACTGTCACATAGCTCCAGCTATCCCAGAAAATTCTGTTCCCTGAGCTGTTACAATCTGGAAAATAGTGTTCCTTGAACTAAACCTCCTCCCAACCAACTCTGTTAGCTTTGGCATTTCACGTTAATTAAGAAATGGTCCCCTGCATCTTTTCCCCCCCATCTCTTCCCCAAGCTTTATAGAACCTTCAAAGAAGAAAGCTTATGAGCAACATGTTTTGATGGTTAAATAAGAAACCCTATTCATTGGAGCGGGCAACAGCAGGGAAGTACTGGAAAGTACTGCCCATAGTACCAATTAAGTTTTCTTTTTGTCTGTAAGCCAAAAAGAAATAAAACAAAACCTCGTACTCTAGTTCTTTTTCCTTAAGCAAAGTAAAACAAAAATGTCCAGTACAGTATTTGATGCCTCTTCACATTTTACTTTTCAATTAATAATTGAGCTGTTTTTGAATATTTCTCATATGTTCAGAATGTCAGTAATTTCACTTCTCTTAGATGCTGGTAAGGAGCTGCACTTAGGTCAAAAGATGGTATTTAAAATCTTTCATATCTGGGCAATGATTGTTTCTATTTTGATTTTCCTGTCTCATTAACAGAGAGAGTATTGAGTTTCACTGTACTTGTTTTATCATACAGAATTTAGATTGTGGATATTTCATTTTAAATACCATTATTATTTGGTTTTGATCACCTAAAATTTCTGTCTTTCATAGGCTTTAGGTTTTTAAGGATATTATTGGCTTAATCATTGTTTACCCCTTACTAGTGCAATATGTTTTTAACTAACACATATGAGGGTACTTAAGCATAGAGGCTAAAGCTACAGGGCAGCGGGGGGATTTCTCGTTCTGCCCCTTTGAGGGTCAGCAGAGGTGAGGGCTAACTCCCATCAAGCCTGTCAGAAGCTGCGGTCCCCAGGTAACAGTGTATAAAGACTTTTTGCTAGCAGAATCGAATGGAGACAAATTTTCCTTTCTCTCATTTATATGATTGCYTTTGGAAATACATATCAGCCTGCTAAGTGCATCTGGCATACAGTTTTCTGCCAGGCAGCAAAGAACATTTTTTAATACAAACATCTTTACAACATGAGGTCTTGGTGACATGTCAGCTCCTAGTGATACTACACAATGAATAATCAGAAGTGGTGGAAATCTAACTTATAACACTTTAAATTAATATTATATGAGATGAGAGAAGAAGAAAACCTATGAATTGAAACTCTGAGAAGAACATGTTTTCTTTTGACAAATTCATTTTTAAAAGAAAATTTGATAACTGAAATGTGTGCAGCATGTGATTCCATGTATGCATGATTTCATTTCATTAGATTTTTATAACTAATTGCAACCTACCTATAGAAAGTCAGAAAAACTGAAAAATACAGCCCTGTTTCTTTTGGTAGAAAGTCAGTGCACTATGGAAAAAAAAAAGTCTTTTTTTGTTTCCAATGTCATTCCTATTTTTCCTAGCTTTTGATTTTAAAACTTAGGTTTTCATAGTTATTAACTTTGTAAATAGAAATCATTACATGTCTAGTTTATAATTTTAAGACAATTTTTAATAATAAAAGAATATATGCATTTTAGGTAATAACAATATGATAGAATTATCAGATTGCATGCCAGACCAACCATAATAAGGCTAAATTATATGAATCGGTGGTGGAAACAATGTTTGCATTGTTATTACACCCACAGCTAACTGCTTGAATGTGCTCTCAGTTTCAGCTTAGCTTGCTTAGCAGAAGGAAAAAAGCTTGTGCTTTTTAATATAAAAGAGAACAGTTGTTCATTAGTAAAAACTTTTTATTATGGAAATATGCAACTGTCACTTTTGCACACAAATACACGCAGGCTTGCAAATTTAACATTCTCAGTGCACTTTTTTCTGCTTCATCTAGTCTGATTTTAATCAAGGGGAACTTCCTTGACTTCATAAATATCACAATTTGGTGTCTTATTGATTAATTGCATTTATCTAAGCTGATTTTAGATGTTTACTTCTGTACACTCCAAAATATATCAGTCTGGATTAATTTTTTCAGAGTTACTCCTGTGCACAAACCTCTGTTCTTTATTGGACAAATAGTAATGATGCGCCAGCACATGAACTCTAGCCACGCATTTGTAGGTTTATTTATAGAAACGGCAGGTTTGCGTCATTCAGTTGTACAGATTGATTTTTCATTTAAAGTTTATCCTGTGAAGTTGCAGAACGACTTCTTTCCATTTGCTACATGTGACATAGAACAGCGAAGTTTTGTGAAATGTTGCTCTTGAAATGGGGTGAATTACTTGTCTGTTCAGCTATGATTTAAGTAAAAACAGCCCTCAGTACAGAAGAGAAGGGGTAATGGCTGAGAGATTGCATTTGGTGCGTATATATAAAAGCACAGGGTTGACAACACCATGGCATAGCTGACAAGGAGGCACAGAATAACAATCAAATCACCAAAAGAGCATCTTTTAGTCAGATTTGTTTGTGACTATCTGCTGCGACAGATGTCACAGGAAGCAGCATGATCCCCCTTAAACAAACTTCAGAGAAACTTGAGTTTAGAGAGTTTAAGTTGACTCTACTTAAAAAAAAAAAATCTGTCTTAAGACTGGTTTGGTGTCTGCTGATGGACACACTGGCACTCTTTGCTGTTCCCCTCCCCTGGAGCTCAGTGTTCAAGTCATCACATGATGCAGTAGTTGATATTCTCCTTTGTTTTGTGCTTTTGTATAACATCTACTTTCATGATTTTGGTACTGAGAAAGCCACTTGTGTCTTTCAGAAGATACAGGCTGGGCTCATAGATATCTTTTTAAAACAGCAAGAGCTCTGGTCTGTATTCCAAAACTATCTATACTCTACGTTCTGACTCTTGAATGAAAAATCCAGAATTTTCCCATCATCAGATTGATCCTTTCTTTACTTAAAACCATCAGCCTTTTCCTTAGCTAAACATTTTTTTTCTTGTGAATCAAAACCAGAAAATTATTTTTTCACTTATTAAAACATGCCTAATATGTTTGAGTATTCAAAAGCTTGCTCCAGACCTACCCAAATACTATTCCTTTCTTTCCACCTTCATGCTGCTTACATGGCTTATCAACCTAAATTAAACCACGTGTTGATTTACTTTGCCTGTGATCTCCTAGAAAAATTGGATGATGAATATCCCATAAAGCTGGTTTAAGCATTAGCCTTTCATAACCCTTACAATAATGCAGATGCTTTGGGTTTCTAGAATTGTACTGGAGTTGTGATAGCTGGTTWCTGAAAGGAGGGATATCAAGGATAGCTATGGGGGAATTTCTGAGCACAGCTACTGGTTACACATCCTGGGTTCAGAAGGAAATGAGAAGCGGTGTAGTCACAAGGGAGAAAATTAAGCCTTCCCACTTTATACCAGGCTGCAAACCTGAAAGTATGATAACAGGGTCTACATAACATTGCTTTCTTTTAAATTTAGCATCTTTTCTGTGTTTAAAGAACCAACTTTGTACATTTCAATACTATATAACATGCCTTTCTGATTAAATACATTGTGTATTACATCAATATAAAAATATAATGCAGTGCACTTTATTACGGCAGTAGTGCAGTTTTTGGTTGGATTTTTGTAAATCTAGTTAGTTTTTAAAGAGTTGTATATGCAAAGCCATGGACTATTTTCCTAGGCATGCAGGTAAACTTATTCTGTGCCCCATACTTGGTCTTGCTTTCTGGCTTTTTTTCCACCAAAATTTTTGAATCACCAGGACATATAAATTGATTTTGTGCAGAAAATGTTAAAAAGAAAGAAAATCTTTCTTTGCTGTCCATATTCCACTTAAGAAATTTGATTTTTGGGTCCTTGCTTTGGAGCACATTTCCAAGTACATGTTGTACAGTTTGAAGATTATGAAAATTAAATCTTTTCCAAGGTATCATGTAATTGACTGCAGTGAAGTGGCAGGTAATAAAAAGCCACAAAGATTAATCTGGTAGTCCACCAAAATGAAGAATATGTTCAGTCTCATTTTGAGACGAATGATTTGCAAAGGGCTGCTCTGTTTTTAGAGACTGGAGATGGGAGTAGCATATAGGCTTCGTGAAATAAGACGTTAACAATGATTCAGATGATGTCTGCACCGATTAGTTTTGGACTCTTGAATTTCATAGTTAATGTTTCTTATCTGCTTTAGGTATGCACCACAAAAATATCCATCCTTGCACCTTGTCCTTATTCATGCCTTGAGCTTCACTACATGTCTCCAGTAGGTATTTTCCACAGCTGCTCAGACTTTATTTCTCATCCAACTTTGTCTTGCCTCTTTTTTTTTAACCTAATCTTTTCTTAGAGCTGTTGATAGTCATAGTGATGAAAAAAATCTCAGTGGTCACTGAATTGCAATGGCTGGTAATTAACTCATTCCACCTTGTGATTTCTGCGTGCAGGTCATACTACTGATCTCAGGTCTCCCCGTGTTTTGGCAGTTCAGGAACTTGTGTGGATGGAGATGCCTCTGTCTAACCCTTTCCATTATACAGGCATTTCATAAAAAGCTACAACTTCATGAATTATTCACCATTTAATTTCAATTTTGGTAAAGTCAGGGTCTGTAGGGATGGATAAAAGCTTACTACTTTCTTTCACTGAGTTAGCACTAAGAAGATTCCTTGGTTTTCCAGGAAAGTTATTTCCAAAATCATGCTCCTTCTCTCTCTTTTTCTGAATATACAACTTTGTTTGTGTGACCACTTACCTACACAAAACTAGCAATTAGATAAAAACATTTAAGTACTAATGCTTAACAGTCCCCGTCAGCTCTCTGAGCAGCCAAAGAAGAAAGGTATTTCTGGAACAGGCATGGTGAAGTGGCAGCCTAACTTGGCTTTTCTAGGCAGTGAGTAGGAGAGTAGGAGTTCTTCAGTGACTGCTGAAGAAACTAATGGAAACTGTCCTGCCTGCTACGTTAGCCTTTGGGGATACCCAGCACCATGCAACAGGGCATTACAAAAGGAGCGAAGGAGTTAAATACACTTACAGCTCAGGCAGTCCTGGATGGCCTTCACAGCTGTAGCAGAGGCAGTACTCTGTTTTGTAACGCACTTTTTCTGAACAGTGCTTCCATGCTTCTCTCGGCATGCCCTTGAGCAGCCCTAAGCCATATCCATCGACACTTACACAGAAGTCTGCTAAGGTGCRATATGAATCCCTAATGAAATGGGTGCTAATAGGACCTCACCATCAATACCTCTTTAGACTGATTCTCCCAGCTGTACCTTTTCACTGCTTCGATTATCTACTCACTCAGTATAATGGCTCCTTTGGGGTGGGCTGTTTTGGTACAGCAGCTTCTGAAGGTAGGGAAGTGCTGAAATTGCATCCAACTGCTTCCAAACAGTGTGATTGTGTTGCATGAGCAAACTCTAATGGGAAAACCTGTAATAGCAGGTGCATATAGGCAGTAGGACTGCCGCTGTTCTGCATTTCCTGCAGCTTTTGGGACTTCCGGGAATATGTGCAGTCTAAAAACACTTTGTCTCTCAGGGTGCATATGGGTTTACCCTTGCTTGAATGTTAAATTCACTCTCTATCTTAACCTAAATTAAATAACTGCAAGTGTTCCTGATTCAGTGTGTGGATGTTTATCCTGAAAAAGGAGTCTTTATTGTGTTAATTCAAGCTACAGTCAATGCTACATCAATTAATACCCAATTAAAATATTTATACATTAATACAGCGCAGCCTCAGATCCATCATGCTTGGTCTCTGGCTTTGTGGTTGAGTTGCAGCTTACCCCCAGTGTTCATTCTTATAATCGTGCTAATTGTATCAGTATGTGTTGAAAGAGTGTCATGATGCTTATTATACTTATTACAGAGAAAGAGGACTCTTTGATATGTTTTGATATATTTTAGAGCATTTATTTCTGACCTTGAATCCATGACAGAGAACAGAGTATAGAAGAAACCAAAATTGCATCAGTTATGCTCGAGGGTGAATACTAACTCTGTTTATTACTAATGGAGGCAGTTTGAGTGGTAGGATCATTATGGATATTTTAAATAAATACAGCTTCAACAGTGCCACCTTCTTTGTAATCACGMGAGAGGAATGACCTCAGATAAAAGCTGTGCTTTTTTCATAAACAAAGCAATGAAATCATATATGTTCTGTGTAGTTCAAAATGTAAAACAAGCTAAGAACCCTTGGAAATTCATAATTGTTTAGGGCAGATACTTTGATCTGGCTGCAAAACAGCAGATATTAAGCCTTTAGCCATAGATTACATCACCATCCCAGAGCATGGAAGTAAGTCCTTTTCTTGTGCAAATGGAATCGTGTGAATTGATAAGAATAGTGAGTAGATCTACTTTTGTCATTAACGTTTTCTGAGTGCTATGAATATTATATAAATTTCTCTTAATTTTTGAAAGTCCTGGTCATAAGTCGTCCTGAGAATGTATATGTTTCTGGGCTTGCATTCTGCCTCATTGATCAATATAGAATTGCACAAAGACCAAATCTAAGGTATTCCAGTTTTCCCAGCTTTTGTTTTGAAAGCATTTCTGTGCAGCCTATGATATACAAGTGTCCCCATGTCAGGCAAGTGTAGGGCTACTTTGAGCAGCATTGCAGTCACTCAGATTTGTGGTGTGAACTGAATTCAGTCCTCAGTATTAAAAGAAAGGAAGGATGATTCTGAAGGGTTTCTGTACTGTGATCATGAAAAAGAGAATGAGCGTTACTGGATTTTTAAGCATAGAATCAATCCAGTGTTGTTCAGCTCAGAAGACAAAGGAGCTTTATAACACACAACTCTAATAAGCTTACTGAACGTTTTTATGTTAGCAAGGTAAAGAATTATATGCCAATATTTTTATCTTCCTGTAGAAGTAACTGCCCAGTTTCTGCTAAGGAAAGTTTGAATTGACAAACTGCCTTCTGTGCAAGTATTTATCTAGAAGAAGCAATGCTATAGAAAACTCATCTATGGAGAAGAGAATTATTTTATTCCTTGCATTTCAGATTAGAACAGCTGTGGGATAATTTTACGGTGCAGTGAAGGGAAGAAACCCACCTTTCTGCTACCTTGATTCAAGGATCTGTTACGCTACTATCTGGGACTGCTTTGCGTTATGGCAGTCTCCTGGGCACTGTGCTGCAGCCTGGAAAATCTACAACTTCTGAACTGGTGAGTGTGACAGAAGCACACCTTTTCCCCAAATCAGCACTGGTGCCAGTATCAAGGTTGGGCACTGGTATGTTACCAGCTGATTTTAGGTCCACTATAACAGGTATAAGTTACTAGAGTGATGCACTTCAATTTAAATTGCTTGTGGAATACATAATGGCTGTGAGGATGTTAAGGTCGTGAATGGTTATGAAAAGCGGATTTGGAGCAAGCTTCTCTATGCTTGTTATTTCTGGGAAAATTCATTTTAAACAAGAAGGAAGAATAAAAATTGCTTTTTTCTAAGCAGATTTAAAGTATCAAAAGCTATGTTTTTCTCTTTGGAGCTAATCCAGTGCAGCTTATTTTCATTCATGAGTGTAAAGTCTTATTTGAACTGTAACCCTGTTATATGCCAGCCTAGGCAAGAACACTGAATGAAATGTGCAGCTGCAATGCAGCACTGCTACCAGAGCAGTGAGCTTTCCTTGGGCATATGGGCTTCATTCAGAGCTCTGGCCTTAAGAACCTGCTTTATCTTCCTTGCTCCATGCCTCTATCCACTTAATGTGCATGATTAATTGAACCACTTAAAAACAAGATTGTATTTTAACCTTTAAAGTTTTAATCTTTGAGCAGGACGGTACATCTGAATGGTCTTCACAAAGATATATGAGTGGGATTTTATTAACTAATCTTTGTGACGTTCTTTGAAAGCTTTGTTTTTCCTCTGCCTTCTGTCTGAAAGCCTATTGAACACAAGCATTATATTAGAGTGGTGATAAAGAGGTAGATTCACGCCTGTACTCAGAGCTCTTCTGAGAAGAGAACGTCTAGGGACCTGCTGTGACTCTGTAGTGACCTTTACAATGACATCTGGAACTGACCTTCCGGTTGTCCACAGCCAGYCTAAGCTATGTGAACCTTCCTGCCCCTGCCCTGTATCCTGTAGCCAACTGATCTGTCCACATTTCTGTGCCTCATTTTGAAGGGATCACCTTATATCAATCAGTCTGAATGCAGTTTGCCACTGGTTTTGCCCAGCAGAGTCAGGAAGAGAGGAACAAGGTGTTAAGGAATTGCTGCATCTGCTGCACCCATGCAGGATGTCTCTATGCCCAGATCGCCCAGTTTTCTGTCATATTGAGAGGTGTGGAACTGAGATTGGTATGAAACCGAGATAGGCTGGGCTGCCCAGCAGAGGGGTTTCCGGTGTGTATTGTGAAGAGGTATTCATTTGTGGGGGAGCTTAAAAAATCACCACAAGGGTTTAGGTATAGCTGCCAAACCAAACAGCTAGCTCTGGTCCCAAACCAAGCTTCACAAGTAGAAGCATCTTATTTCATTGAACAGATTTAAACTCAGGTAGACAAGGTATTTGTAGCAATGGCCCTACTGCTGACCTGCAGCATGACCTTGGTTGACTGCAGAATTCTGTGCCTGGGTTTCATTATTTATTCATTAAAATAATGCTTTCAATGGAAAAATTGCATGCAGAGTGCTGAATACTAYGTAAAAGAAGCAAGACTGGTTGTACCTTGCGGAGTATGTTGTGTAGATTCAACTTAGCATGATCACTMATGCTCCTGACAATCCAAATATTTGTATGAAAACAGGAGTTTTCTCTTTAACAAATCTTTGAGTAAATGATAATCAAAATGAAAGACACAGTGCTACAGATGAACAGCCTGTTTTATTGCAGAAAACCAAATCAATAAATCAATAAGCAGCATTTTTAGATGAAATGGATATTTTCTCAGTTTGCTGTTTCTCTTGCTGTCTAAGGGGGAACTGCATATACCTTGTTCAGCCCAGCATTCTTACCAAGGAGGAAGCATTTCTGTTCCTCAGCAGATCATGCATTGTACTTAGTAGTGACAACTCTGCAAGTGTTCACATTTCACTGCAGTTGTAAACAGAGGCAGATTCTYGGCAGATAAAACTGTGCTCTAGTGGCTAGCACGTGTTAAGGGCTGTTGCCCTGTACTAGCACGTACTGCAGTCACATCTTTATTCTGCAGTGTAGACACATCTATAGGGTGCACTGCTGGGAAACRATACTATCTTTGGGAACTTCTGCTGATGTTATAGTCTTTGTGCATCCCTTAGTCCTGACTTGAGCCTCAGCCCTGCCTCCAAGGACTGAAGATGGCTAAAAGTCAGTTCCCTGACACCTCTCTCCTCGGAGTAGCATTAAAACTTGACCCAAAGCAATTAATTAGACTGGTATTTCCTGATAGTGCAGTCCTGTTCTTGCCTTCACTGATGGATCTGGAGGTGCAGCTGTTAGTACTCATTCTTTACCTCTTATTCTGGGGCTCAGTCCTATGGAAACTGTTTTTCTTTTTTCATCACAGAGGAGCTTGTGATGGCTACCATTCTGGCCACRCGTAGGAGACTGAACCTTGGATTTCCAAAGCATGAGTTAGAGTTGGGAATTTGTAATTGGGGCTGGACATACCCATGTTCTCTATGGGTTATTTTTGGAGAGGAACCACACCTCTGGTTGATTCCAGAAGCAATGGGAGAGATCTCTGAGGGATTTTATGGACCCTCTTTCCATCATGCATTGTGATTGCATGGATGGAGAAGTGCTTCTTCTTCTTTTTTTTTTTTCTTCTCTAATTTCTGTGTAGCTTTGCAGACAGCATGAAGAATTAGGAGGTCTTTGCCCCATGTTGAACTTCATTGCTAGTTTTGTGTACCAGACTGTACAGACCCGTGGTTTGACATGGCATGGTGCTCTGATAGAAGCAAACAGGATTCTAAGCAATGTTTTCAGATTATTTTATTCAACAGATGTATTTTTTTGCTTAAAGGCAAAGCACAGTATGAATCAAAATCCCATCTAAAATCACTTTTAAAAAGAGAAATAAATAGGACATCAGGTACAATAAAAGCTAAATACACAATAACCTGAGGCAGAATATCATGGCAAACCATGCTCCAGCATGTAAAGGTACATAACACTGACAACAGGTAAGGTTTTTTGCAGCAAGTAGGTACAGTATTTCCATACTCCAAGAAAGGCTGGTTGTGTGGTTTCCTATGCTAATTTATTTCAGTCAGTCTTAATGTGCCACATCAGGCATTGCAAAAGTGAGACAAACCGAGCTAACAAAACAGAAGATATTGATACTTTGTCAGGGGGCTGTCAAACTGTGATTTGTGAGACACAAATAGGCTTGAAAGCAACTCAGTTTTAGCTCACTTGCCAGTTGTTGGGGTTTTCTCTCTGTTCTGTGGTCTCTATCTGGAATGTGGGAGAACTTTGTTCYGGACAGCGATGTGTCAGGGAATAAGAGGAGCAGACACAGATGCTGGGAGCTGCTGCTTTGTGTAGGAGCAGCTTACTAGGTCACCTGAGCCTGTTCTGCTACATGCTCCCCAGTGCCCAAAGGATGGGGRTGTTTCTTTCTTTATTTTTTAAGAATCATAAGATTAGGTAAGTGGTGGAACAGTGGGAGGTAGAGATCTGGAGCATGGGTTTGTTGAAGGAAATGAGAACTCAGGGAGCTTAGGGGAGCTTTTCCCAGAAGAAGAAAAGTAGGGAGCATGAGGCTGGTTTGGGTTGATTGGGCTGTTTGGACAGAGTGTGGCTAGAGAACAGGGAAAATGTGGTTCTTGGCAGCATGAAAATTTTACACTCCACGGGGCTGGGAAGTTAGCTCACTCCCTGCATGGGTCATAGGATGCTGAGACTAAAACACAGCCACATAAATATTCTAGGCCAGCATTTGCACACTGTGGGGCATCTCTTCCCCCTGGCCAGCCAGAGCTGAGTTCTGGAGCTAACAGCAGTAAAACAGCATCAACATGAGGTTGTTCCAGCGCAGTGTGAAAGCAGGACTGGAGGCAGGCTAGACTGGCTCTGCTCTAGGGGACTATTCCACATCTGACAGAAGGGTGCCCCAGAAATAATAAGCTAGCAACTCCACTCAAATGAAAAAAATTCTTTAGTCGAGCTAGAGATCTTTTAGATGTTTGAAAATGATAGACAGCATTTGATTTTTTCTGAGGGCTTCAGGTTACTGCCCTTACTTTCTTACTTTAAAAGTGAGATGCCAAAAAGGTAATAAATCTCTTTTAGAGTGGCTTTCAGTTTTCCTAGTCTGGCACAGTCTGTGTATGCTGCCTGTACGTTGTACTATATACAGATCAAGTCAGCCTTTGCTCAGTTACAATATGCTACTTGAAGGCCACTTGTATGGTTTGTTCCTACAAAAAACAGGGATGAAGACTAAATTTTTGTAGCTGAAGTGGCACTTTATATGCTACTAGCTTGCATGTACAGTTTGAAAATGATTTGCGAACAGCATGTTGCTTGCTTTTTTCCAGTGTAGGAGTGTCCATCCACTGAATTCAGTGCAAAGCTATTTAAATAAAAAGAAACTGACCTATCACATACATTTCTTAATGCATAGGAGTCATATATACCATATACATGTTATTTCTTGCAGGTCTCTAACTTAGCCAGATGGCTGTCTCTAAAGATTCTGCACAGTTTAACACAAAGCTAAATTCAAACTATTTTTCATTTTAGCTATTTGCTAAGTTCAGCTCTATGTAGTCTTCAAAAATTTCTAGGGATGAGTCTCGCCAGTAACTATTTATCAAAAGGTGATGTCTGTGATTTATTAACATACCAAACACTACATTGATCAGTGCATTACAATTAAAATATAACTTTTGAGGCTGTAATACTCATATATCACAAGGAATGTAAATGACTTCTTCAACTGACTCACTTCTATCAGTCAGCTGCTTAGTTACACTATCACTTATACAGTAACTGTTCCTTTTCACTTAGCTGACTTCTACTGAAAGAATATTTCAGTGTCAGGGGAATGTTTGCTTTCACCATTTAAATATTTTTGCATGTTTCTTTATAGCAAGCAGCATAAATGTCAGTCTATTCTTTTATGAAAAGATGGAGGCATGGGAATGACTACAGAGCAATGCTGTTACCTATCAGTATTTTGATTTGTCTTACAAATGAATAGCTTTCCAGAGATGATATAAATGGAATCTTTTAGTAAACACTGACTTTGATGGCACAGAGATAAAGCAACAGGTACAGATGAAGGGTAAAGAGAATATCATTCAAGTCTCTATAAGTTAGCATTCACTTTCAGGATTCATTTTCCAATAAATTAGTTTCTTGAGCTATTTTGCAAGCTACTCTGGTTTTGATTCTGTTACAACTATTTAAATAACTATTTAAATAACTTCAAATCATTCAGTTGAATCTGTTTTTCATTTTGAAAAATATAAATCAAGGCATCAAGTAAAAGATTTTTTTTTCTTTCCTGTTCCCTTCCTTCAAGCACTGCTTTTAAAGTGGAGTTGCTATGTATATAGATACATGAATATATGTATTCCTACTCTCATTGTATGCATCCCCTTTCTGTTTTCAAAACAAAAGGCAGTTGTTTACAACATGCACTGTCCCACGCTCATGCCATAACAGCAGCACACTATTTCTTTGAAAGTCTTTCTCATCTCCAGACTCCGGAAAGCATAAATGACTGGATCAATTACGGAGTTGCACATTATCAAGACCAGATAGGTATTAAAGTGTGAAGTGTAGCAGACACAGTAGGGGTTCATTGGGCATGAAATGATGAGAATGAGGTGAAGGAAGAAAGGTGCCCAGCAAACAATGAAGACACCAAGCAATATAGTGATTGTCACAGCTCCCTTCATGCAGGTGCGCTGATAGGGCACCCCATCCACAGGGAGGGCTGCAATCCGCTTAACATGCAGACGTGCAAACAAGAACATGTGAACATAAAGGGAGGCCATGAGAAAGAGCATGGTAAAGAACATGGTGATGAGACAGACAATGACAGTTTTGCTTTCTGAGTAGGCAATGAATATGATGCCGCAGATGATACAAGCAATCCAAATGACCACAATCAGGGTTAAAGCTTTCTTCACAGTCATGATACTGTGGTAACGGAGAGCATAGAAAATAGTTATGTACCTGTCAATGGCTATAACCAAGAGGTTGCAAATTGAAGCTACCAAAGAAATACAAATCATAGAGTCAAAAACATTGTCCATATGCTGAATAAAGTGGTCATCAATGATCAAATAGCCGTTGCTCAGAACTGCAATCATGATAGTCTCCAAAGCATTTGACATGCTCACTAACATATCTGCCACAGCCAAGCTACAAAGGAAGAAGTACATGGGAGAGTGTAGGTTTCCATTCTTCAGCACTGCAAGAATGACAAGGATATTTTCCAGCAGGCTGATGATCCCTAAAGTCAAGAAGACCTCGGCTTTTATGAAGACTTGCTCACAAAATCCATCACTGCTTCTGTTGTTGAGAATTGAGTCATTGAAGTCTTCAGTGACATTAAGCAGCACAGGCTGAAACGAAAGCGCAAAGCGAGTGGTATTCATTGTCAGCATGGGACTTGAACCCACAAGCAGTTATGGACCTTGTAGAGCACAGGATAAAAAAAAAAGACAAAGGGAGAAAAAAGTCCTTCCAAGTTGTCGCTGTGCACAGGGAATGGAATCAAGCAGGACTTTGCTTTAGTTGCTTTTACAAATAGAAACATATAAAATCTTCATTTACAGTGGATTTTGTGGCAGTCAGATGCTGCTCTTCTCCCTTAGAACATAGTGAACTGCAAATTTTGTAGGCTCAAACAGTTTCCTCTGAAGGGAAAAAACACCAGCAGCACCTTACTGGTTCTGGTTCTCCTGTTGATTAAAAGCAGGTAGTTTTCTCATCTGTTACTGTGAGCTGGGGCCAGTGCAGGTTTCTTGCAAGTATGTTGCAGCTCAGTGAAATCTCTCTTGCTATTTCAATGGCAAGAAGGGAAAAAAGAATCAAGGGATTTATACATTCATGTAAGAAAAACAACTCCTACTTAATCCTCCGTGCAGTGCAGTGGCCATTAGAGAGCAAGCACCTTTCTGAGTGACAGCTACAAACACCAGGTACAGCATCCCCACGGCTGGCTCCCCAATCAGATCTGAAACCGTCTGGCGCCCTCTACAGATGACAAATATGATCGATTTCCTTTACAATTCATTGTCCAAAAAGTGGAATTTTCATCCAGCAAAACTTTATACCTGACCTAGACAGCCAGCTCAGATGTCCCTGCCCACGGGAGCAAGCAGGTAAAAGCAGCTGACAATGGTGGATATTAAGTGTATTCCTGCATGGTAAAGGGGCTGTCAGGTGGCAGCCAACATGTGCGTGCCATCCTGGTCTGTACTTCATCTTCTGCCCAGAGGCAGAGCTCCTCTTTCTCCTCTCGTCCAGCTCAAAAGAACTGGCTGAGCCCTGAGCTGAGCCCAGACCATACCTTCCTCGAGGCTGTGAAGGGGTTGCTTGGACTTTGAACCTTATCGTTAAAGACAACAGCCTGAGGGTGAGCTATAGTGCAGATGGGAGGTGGGTGAAAAAAATACACCCATGACAGTTGCTGAGATGCTCTGCAAGGTGTCATTAACTAGATGGTGTTGATTTCATCGGATGCAAGCTCTGAGGGATTTAATTCATTGCCCGCAATGGGTTTGGGCTTTTTGTTGGTTTGTTTTGGTTCCCAAATTCCCTGCTCACGAGTGAAGCAGTGGCTGGAAGTGGAGGAGGTGTGAGTTTCCATATCATGTTCCCTCTCCATGTTGTGACTCTCCAGCCCCACTGAAGGGTTTCAGTCAGTCTGCCTGAAGGCTCAACCAGCCCTTGCAAGTTAATCTTTCCTTTTCCTGTCTGTAGAAGTGTGCTGTTATACTGACTGGAAAGGGTCATTCCAGGAGGGCCAGAGCTGGTTATGGAAACACTTATATGGAAGTTAATTTGTAGCTGAATTCACCTCCTGAACCATCTCTGGCAACAATCACTTCAAGAGCAGGGTCCTTCAAGTTCAATTGCCCTAGTTAAAAACTTTTTTTGAAAATATTATTCAGTTCTTGAGAATGGGAGTTTGACATCACTTTGGTTTCCCCAGTAGCATGCCCAGTTGTCTGAAGTATTCTTTCCTTCTGACCTAGCTGCACTGGAACTTTCTCATCCTCCCTAAAATCTATGAAAAGTCAAAGGACTTTCCTAAGAGTAAATACAGGGTACAAGGGACTGCTCTGATATCAGGTCTATTTAACAAAGATTCTTCTCGTAACCATCAAGGGCAGCTCCTGTGAGCACAGAGCTGTGGGTTGAGTCAGTCTGAACCAGCCAGTTACTGGGTTGCTGAGTCTATCTCCAATATTTCAGCAGGTCCAAGCACCCTTGGGCACCTTTACTTAAAGAACTACACAGCTAGATATCTCTACCAGAGAAACGAAACAAACTTCCATGTGCTCTTACCTTTATTTACTCTTTAAAAAATAATCCATCCTTTCCCCCCAGCAGCTGCTTTTTCTCATAAGGACCCGCTACAACTGATCTTACCTGGACCTGTACTGATTTTAAGCTTATGTAAGACCAGGGAAATTTTTGATTATCATATATTGACAGGCAAGCCTAAGTCAGGTTTTACTTGCACGTTATTCGCTCACACTATATTCTTGTAGTGAATTTTCTTAGTCTGATTTCTTGAAAGTGCTCACTCATATCTGTATACTTTATGACTGGTGTTTTCCCAGACAGATTTTAGAATCAAAGCAATACAATGTTGCACATACTAATACATGAGGTTTCTATTACAGGATTGTTAGTTCAGAAAGTCGCAAATCTTTTTCAGTTAGGTGGCCAGTTTCATTTTGAGCCAATAGAATTATTACCATACATCATAATTCAAGAGGTGACAAATCTCAAATTCAGCTCCGGAGGATAACTTCGCAAGGACAATATCCAAGTGCAGGAATTTTAATCTGCAAAATAAGCCAGGGACTTGCCTAGAAAATTGTCCAGTTAACATCTTACAGAACTTACTTGTTTTTTCAAAGTCTCTCCCTAAATTCTCATTGATGTATTTCAAAGCAAATAGCTTAAAACAATAAACTCTCTCTCCCATCCCTCTAATCTCATGGCAAGGAAAAGATAGTATCCCCTTTCAAGTGCAGCATTTTATGCCTAGAGCAGTTATTGCTTTATTTTGTACAGTGAACCCCAATTATYTGTTTGCCAGTGCGCTTGAGCAGGTAGAGCACACTGAAGATAGCGATTTAAAGATGCTGTGACTGCCATTAATTGGCACGGGCACCGCTAGGCAACAGTGAGGAGTGCTGTGTTCCGATTACACCTGTCCTAGCTCTGGAAGAGTTAATATCTTCTATCTACCTGAAGCAAGTCCCTTTCCCAGATAATAACTTTAATTGCTGCATTTCAGACTCTTGCTTCCTCTCCTGGCCTAATAACTGTTGTGTTTCCAGCTGAGGAGGAGCCCAGCTTTGAAAGACTGGGTGGGATGTATCTCTCTGCCTGCTCTTTCCGCAGGAATTCTCTCGTGAAGGGGCAGATGGAGGCTGTACCCTCTCAGGCTGGGACAGAATTGAAGGTAGCGCGCTCATGCCTGGAGGGGAGTGGTGGCCCTGCAGTTTCCAAAAGCAAGGTAGATCTTCTTGGGCTCGGCTCTGGACCACCTGCTGATGTAGGACACTTAGGTTTTAGGCGCACAGATCTGAAACGAGGCATGGGAGTGCGTTTGCCGTTTAAATCACAATCCTGTTCCCCATTTGGTCGGTCACAAAATGTACCGTACTGCTGTCTTTAGTGTAACAAAAGAAAAAAAAGCATCTCTTCAGTTCAAAAGCAAAGGCAGAATTAAGTCATAATTAGTATAAAGCATGGGTAAATCATATTATATAATTTATAAATTTCAATATAATGTTTTGATCCATAAATAGCTGTTAGCTGGAGAAATGACTGAAGGAAAAATAAAAACAGAGCTTACAGTTGAGTTGAATCCTTTTTCAAGGGCAAACTAGCAATTTCTTTGCAGGCATTTTTGAATAAGAAAGACAGTGGCTTCTCTCTTTTAGAAATACATGCCTTTTTGTAACGTATGAACAAAAAGAATTTACTTACAATTTTTATATTCTTTCTACTGCATGTAAAAGACTTGGGCATGTTTGTCTCACTTCAAAAAGCTTCTTGGAGAAACAGAATGGCAAAGCATGCTTATTTAAATCCAGTTATGCCAGTTAGATTGAGGGACTAGACTTTTAATACAAGATACAATATTTACAGGAAGCATCCAGATTTACTAAGTATGATTTATTTAGTCATCATTTCAGAAGACTCTTACAGATTTCCCCACCTTTGAGCTGAATATGAGAATAACAAGTCATTAAATGTGGTGCATCATGAACTTCCAAATGTATCTGACAGCAGAAATCAAGCTACCATTTGCACTGAGCTGCAATTTGAAGTGGAAATTGAATGCTATATACCAAAGTGGATTAATGGCACTATTAGCTTTGCCATTAAGTGCTAAAAATAGTGAGCTAGAGCTCCATGTTTCTGATTGTAAGCTCAAACTGATTCTAAGGTCTATGCAAAAATGGGAAGAAGCTGTGTTTGCGTAAATGACAGTGACACCTTAGGCCTTACTTTCTAACAGTATTCAAGGTTGAAGTGTTGGAAAACCTGCATGATCTGTTATTTTAGTATATATTTTACAATAATATATTCTAATAAATTGCTGCCCCTCAGCTGCCAGTTCCCACTTCTTTTCCAGAGATACACATGCTGACCATGTCCATTGCAGTGCAAAATAGAAAAGTTGCTCTAACATCCACCATAGTGCTACAGTGGATTTACATCCTGGCAATTACTACATTACAATTACTGCAGCAACTTGTTAAAATGTGCTAAAATGCTGGTAGACATTCATATCCTCAACCCCCTAGATAGTGAAATCCCTTTGTGCTGTGCAGGGGAACAGATCTGTGGCAACTGTTGTAACTCGGGACATATAAAATGAAATAATACTTACTCCAGTTCCTTCCTCCACCAAAACCTGGTGAAGAGAAGACTGGAAAGTTAGGGATATGGGACACCTATGTGTACTCCCCGAATTTTGCTTTGTGGGTAGCTGTTCCCAGTGAAGGCCTCAAAGGAAGACTTTACACTGTTCCCTAGCATGTCTTGGTGACTGTTGTTTGGAGGACATCTGCCTTACGGAGTCTGTAGCGGAAGTAATGCAAGTTGAGTGGGACCAGTCAAGTTTTTGGTTCTTCTAACTTGTTCTTGGGTTTTGCTGGGTCTTCATTWGCCAGGAGGCTCATGGGGCACATCTGAACATTTCATTGCAACTCTTTCTGTACAGAAAGTATCATCTCCTATTTTAAATCAGTGAGTAAAATACTCTTCTCATCTCTTGTCTTGGGCTCTGCAGTCCATGATTAATGTTACATTTCCTAGTTTATTCTCCAAGAGTTTTGAGAGAGAGAGGGAGAGTACGTTTATCTGACACCAAGGAGAAGCATCATCATTCTGCTGTGTTCTGGTTTCTTCCCTGGATTTAAACAACAAACCCACTGTTGAGATTATCAATATTGCATTTTAATCTCCTGGTGTGCTGAATGAGAAAGTCCTTGGTTTCTGTCCTTTTAGTTGCTACGCAACTGTCACCTACTCTGTTCAGTTTTTTTGATTCCATCTTTAAGTCAGATAGATAGCAGCTGGGGCCACAGGTCAGAGGAGAATAGGTGGGGAAAAGGGAAGGGAAAGCATATCTCACTTCTTTAAGTTCAGTTCCCTGCTATATCAGTATCAATGATAATTGTATCACCACCTTCTTCTATTTTCTTCTTTCAACTTTCAGCCCCCAAACCCTGAGCTGTATTGTTCTTTGCAGATGGAAATGAATCACCTTCCTCCCCTGTACAGGGTCTGTATACATTCCCATTTTAAAAAGGGCCATAAGGGTTCTGTGTAAGCTTCCATGTGTTTCACCAGACTGGTCTGACTTTGATTCAGACAATGATATTAGTTATGATTACATGGGTGGTCAGAAATCCCTGCAATTTTGGCCCCTCAAATTACTCTCCTTCCTTTCTGATTTTTTGTTATTATACTTCTCATGATAAATGTTCATGCAGAGAGAATTTTATAGAGGCAAGGGATGATTTTTAAGTTTCTTTTCCCTTGTGTTTTACTGTTAGGACTTAGCCTCCTATACTCTGATTCTGAATACAGCAGTTCTTTTCAACCTCCTGAAAGGTCTTCAAATTTATAGTTAGCTGGACAATAGAAATCTTTTGAAATGAATCTAGAGTTCAAAACTTGTATCAGTTCTGTACAAAAATACCAGCGCTTAGGTATACTGCTACAATTTCACCCTTTAACCAAGGGCTACCTAGCTAATACAATCTTGAATGAGGGGAACACCCTTCTCTAATTCTATCATATTCATATCACCAGTGTAAGCCTTGATCATATTCATCAAAGGACTTGTAGATCATAAATCTATTGAGTATTGACCTAGTTCAAGAAATACACTGCTTAGAATTTTTTACTGACATCATGAAGATATCACTAGTTACTATATAATAGTGAGAATGTGATTTGGCTGGGGCGGGGGATCTTTTGCTTTGAGATTATTGATCAAACTCCAACAGAACCAGAGGYAGAAGCCTCACAAGAATCCACCGCTGTATATACTCAGACGATTATGCCTTGTTTAATAAAATGCTGTGTTTTTTCATGAMTCTCTTAGAATAAAAGCTTAGCAAAAACATCTTTAATGTGTTGATGGCCCCTAGTACTATCAGATTTACAGACTGTGGAATCACTTACAATATTAGATATCAAATGCAATATTGGAAAGATTTCTGTTGTGCTCTTCCAAGAAGATGCAGCTGATATACTTCACWAACATGCCTATAGGTAATAAAATTATTTTATAGCCTATTTTATGATCTGGGGCAAGAGTGAATCTGATTTCTGTTGAAGTCAGCGTGAGTTGCATATATTTGTACCAGATTACTGGAAGAGATTTTGAAATCTCAAGACCAGATCCTTGCCTGACAAAACCAACTGAACCTCTATTGGAGCAGAGCCCTAGCAGTTTGTGTCTTGTAGGATTTGACCCACTGACTTTCCTTTCAGCCTTGGCTGGAGGACAAAGCACCAGTACTGCAAGTGAACAGATGGTCTTCCAACCTTTGTGATTAGCAAGGAAAAGGAACATCTAATAGTGATTGTGATGAGGTGGTTTCCATATGAGTATTTCTATAATTTCAGCCAGTTAACAGGTTAATTTAAAGACTCAACTTTTGGACRTTACATACAATTTTCCTTCTCATCCAAATGTAAAAGGAGACAAAGCAGACCTGATTGCAAAACACTTACCAGCACCTGCAGGTGCTTTGTCATATTCAATGGATTTTAAGTGCTTTAGACTAATGATACTGAGTATCAGTTCTGTCCTCTCATTCATACAGAGTGAAAGACAAGCAGATATGATTGAGCCAGCTGCATTTTGCTGTTCAGCTTCATCAGTGCCAAGATTCCCTGGAATATCATCTTCTCTCTGGAAAATATTGCGGTCCTTGTCTTCATCAGTCTTGCTGTCCTGCGGTGCTGGTGCTGAGCGGTAYGTGCATTTGGCATTCGAAAGCCTAATAACATAATGGTGCTGACTGACCTCATCCCCTGGCACTATAGATGACTATATGTGACTCTGGAAAAAAGCAAGCTTTAAAAACTATTATACTTATATATCAGATGCTGTGGGTGGATAGACAATGGGAAAGATTTTTGTACCAATGTTTACAGCGCCTCAGTTTGTTGCTGCTCTTGGAATTCAATGTTGCTTCCTTGCAGAAAAAATATACATGCAAGAAGGACAGAAGAAAAAAAGCAGAAAATCAAAACATTTTTTTCTGATGCTAACACTTCTTGCATACTAGAGATGGACTGCATGGTGTGGCTGTTATCACTCCTAGACCTGGAAAAGTACCGGTTTCAGGCCATTTAAGCTGTTGCTTTTACCTGGCTCTTTGTGTGAGGCGCCTCACAGGAATGTTGCAAAAAACCCCATCCTTGACTGACTAGGCCAATATGTAACCACCCCCCCCCCCAAAAAAAAAAAAAGAGGAAAAAAGAATGAAGTGGAGAAAAAAGTCCCACAAGTGTTTGTTTGGTTGTATGTTCACATTCCAGAGTGTGGGACTTTCCTGAAATCAGTCAGAAGGGCCATGAGATGGTCGTTTTCCTCTTTCTAGCTCAGGAAGAGCGCTCCCGTGACAAGACTGCTGCTCTCACAGAGACCATGATAAGAGGCGCCAGAACCTATCCCTTTACTTTAAATACCAAGTCGGCCTACTGTTTGGCTTGCTAATTTGGTCCGAGGATTTCTGATTCCACRCTTTTTGTGTTTGGCAGATGTGATCTTAATACTACCCTATGGTTGTAGAAGGAAAAAATATGTTTTGACTAATTCAGCTTCAATGTTTTTGTCTGCATTGCTCTTCAAAAACAATTTTTAGGACAGTGTGAGGCAATCTTTTTTTGCTTATGATTTAGCCATAACTAGGAATATCAAAGGCCTGTATCCTTCTATTAAATGAACTGTGCATGAACAATCACACTGTTTTCTTTGGAGATGTTGCCATTTAATATTAAAATAGGAYTTAATCACTCTTCATGGTTAGAGTGGTTCCTTTTTCTGGATTCTGAAATTTTCAGTATAAGCCAGTTCTTGTTACTAATGTTGAACTGAAGTGTGCAAATAAGGAATATTTTCTGTGAGAAACAACTGACAAAAATCTTGATTTGGAAAGCAAAATACATTTAGAAGGCAAAATATATTTAGAAATCAAATTCATGAAATTTTGTATCCTTTTATTATTGAAAACAGAAGTGACAACTGTTTAAATTCATACCATTTTGTGTTAAGTTCTTTTTTTCAGTTCAAGTGCRCAAGTTTATTACACATCTTTCTTTGTATGTAGTAACAATGTATGGTTAAGTATTTCTGAATAACACATTTGCATATTTAATACAAGAACACAAGCTGACATTTAAGTTTTTGTTTGTACTGAATATTGTTTTGACAACAGAAAGCATTGTCATGGGAAGGTTACATCCATCGCTCATCTTATTTAACTTCTGATGGCAGAAATAATTAGATTTCAGCTGAATTCACCAAGGCCACTTTTGATGACTGCTTACAGTTTCTGAAAATGTTCTATAATCTTGCTCTTCTGGACCATATCTTCAGAGGATGCAGATGACTTAACCCTAAACCAATGAAACCCGATTTCAGGATGTTCTTCATTCATAGTTATCTGAAGGATATACTATATACATACATACTATATATGCCTATCCATACCTAGTGGATTATTGTTACTTCACGGGCTAACTAAATGTTGGAGCAGGAAGAGGAATAAAATATTGCTTTTTCCATTTTTACAATGGAGATATGAGATTATGTGACTGAGACTCAAACCCAGGGTGCCTTATTCCTGTATCTTAAACACAAGATCCTCTTTTTTTTTTCTTTTTTTTTTTAAATGTAGTTCTCCTTTCCCTCTCACTGAAGTGTTCAGGAAAAGCAGAGAAGTCCACACATTCAGGCTAAGAGTCTGAGCCTCATGTTTTCTCCTCCATAGTATGCCGATCATGTGAAGCTGGGCAGGTATTTTTCTTGAAAACTATTCCTTTATTTTCCATATTAAGTGAGAAACAATGGCTGAATATGACCAAATTCTGCAAACTTCCCCTTGCTCTGTCCATTCCCCAGCAAATAGCCTAATGATGAATAATTTGGTGACACTGAGGCTGGAATTTCAAAAAGCTCTTCGTGATAGCCTGCCACCGGCAAACATCGGTGGCTAAGGTTTCTAAATAACAACTGTGGCTAAAAATACAGAMGAGAGTGCAGCTGAGTGCTCCCTACATTGTAAAATACAGGATAATGATGAACACTTCCTGGAGGAAAAATTGGCAGGGCAGGATCTAGATTTAGCTCATTTCAGTTTTCTGTCGCTGCTACCCAGCTCTGTTCCTGTAGGTCTGTTTTCCTGGGGACGCTGTTCCAGGGACAGTGYCAAAAAGAAGCTGCCAAAAGGCAAGTTTTATTTAAATGAAATTCCTCATTCAAACATGAATTTTGTCTATCATATCTGGAAGCCAGAATCTGGGAATCTGACTTGTCTTTGCTGAGTTCAATGACATGTGCTGTGGCCCACTCTTCAGAAAAGCTGGGTTTACAGCTATGCTTACCGAAGTTTTCATGACTACCTGCCTTGCTTGAGCTCAGAATTACACTGCTGTCTGTATAAAGGTAAGCATGTCACTGAAAGCTTGGTTATTGCATCACTGCTGCCTAAATACTGCAAAAGGCGTAATTGTGTGTATAGCACAGATGGACAACTGCGTGCATAGCTTTAGCCAAGATATCACATAAACAAGGCATAGTAACTGTGCGAGGAAGCCTGTAGTTTTATTCTTATCCTGTCACTTGCTGACTAAGACTTTAAACAGGGTAGCTGATTATCCTAGAGCTGTCCAAGTAGATGGTTCAGTGACAAGCACAAAATGGTGGGAAAGGAAGGAGGCAGCTGCAACCTCAYGTGTTCTTTTTTGAATGTTTGCTTCTGTCAAAATCAGAGTAGTGTGTTTGATTGGTCAAAGGGCTAAAGTCTCTAAAGCAGGTTGCAGGAGAAGAGGCATCCTTTTGTCATACAGCTCTTGAGAGAAAAGGCTGCGGTGGAGTACAGAAGATCCTGACTCTTGTACCCCCTCTGGGTCTAGGTAACCGACGAGGGTGTTTCACCAGTGTTTCACAGCTTTCAGAAGAGTGATCTGACTATTGGCCTCTGAAGTTTTTCAGAGTGAGTGTCTGGGATTGCCCTAGCTGTCTCTTAGATTCCACAGTTAAATTTTTGCTATTTCAAACCCTTCAACATTTCCCACTCGCCCCTACTGTGCCCCAGTCATTCCCATGAGCTGGTGGACATCCTGGAGATGATCACTGGAGAGCCAAAGGTGTGTTGACTCACGCAGTTTAAACCCACAGATATATGGTTCTGGGGTTTTAACAGCTCTGCTGGCCCGTTTTTTGATGGCCTGAAATTAAGGTAGTGTCTGGTGCCACCTTGTGTCACAGATGAATAAACGTATAGAGTTGTCACTATTTAACTTTTTAACTTGGAATAAAGTGTGTTTTTAATGCTCTTCTTCTGCAGTAACTCAGCCTTAGGCATCTGGCTCTGTCATAGGATGTGGTGTCAGTATTAACAAGGCCAGATGGCTGGTGACATTCAGAGGTCTAGGATCTGACACGAAATGGGTTGCAGGCAGTTGAAAAATGAGTTAAAATGAGTTAAAACGTGAATCGTTGTAGCGTCTTCGCACGGCTTTCATGATTACAGCAGTGCAGGCTGTGGGGCAAGCAGGTGTGAGTAGCGCTGGCAAAAGGGCATCAAGCCTCAAGTAAACTCGGGAGAGGAACTTTTTTCATGGCAAGAGCTGCTCGTTTTTACGTAATATTGACAAAGTTTTACAAAGACCTCCTTGTCTGCTCGCCTGCGATGAGAGACCTCCATACACAGGCTACATCGCCGTCAGGGTCAGAGCACCCGTTTGGGGCCAGTGGCTGTCCATCGCCTCCCTTTCCCCGCCGTGGCCCTGGCCGCTGGGAGGGAGAGGGGAAGAGGAGGATGGTGCTGGGACAGGGGCAGCTCTCACTCGTTCCTCGGGGGACGGTGCCCCCCGACACCCCAGAGCTGAACTGCCGGTGGTGAAGTGGCAGGTGCCCTCCTCACTGCGCCGCCAGGGCTGGTGGTGGGGCACCAGGAGAGCACTGCTTTGACACTGCCTTTGTCAATGTTTGTTCCACACAGTGGGGAGCTCCAGAGAAAATCCTTGAGTACATGAAGAACTATTATTTTTAGAAACCTGTGGGTTGTTTCCTTTCTTTTCTTGACAGTGACAATGAGCCACCATCAAAGGCAGAAGGCTGAGAAACATTTTGTTGTTCGAACTTCTGCACTGAGTAGCCTGTGCGTTGCCAATTCGAAGAGGGATAGCTAATAGCTCCATTCCTAGTCACTAATTTGTTTTATTTATGTATCAAACTGCCACTATTCTTTGCAGAATGCAGACATATACAAAAAACAGAATATTTGCTTTCACAAAAGAGACAAAAAATACCCCCCCCATCAGTTAGGCACCATATACCTATATCTTTGTTTTAATGAATAGATATATTATCCCCATCTTCTAGCTCCTACCTACCTTTTTTTTTTTCCCACCAGGTCAGGATGACTATAAGATTCTCTCACTGTTCATATGTGAATGAATATAAATGTATTCATTACAAAGTTAACCCAAATTACCAGAGAAGTTAAAATACAATTAACAATACAATTCAGAGCTTTTCATGCAAATTCAGTTAATCTTCCCCCTTACAACAGTTTCCTTTCAAGTAATCTCTTTATTGTAAAATTGGAGCTATGAAATAAATAATAACAATAAAAAGAAACTGATATAATCTGGCCTTCACAGATCGAAAGTCTTCTCTGTCTTGATCCTGATAGGTTTGTATCATTGCAGTGGGAAAGGCTATACTCCTAAGAACTGGATTTTGGATGTGACCTAGTCTAATTTCAGCTGGAATAGTTGAACATAAACTGTTTATTTTTCATGTTAAAAATATAGTTTCTACTTACAGTTTAAGCAATTAACACAGGCATAGAAGTAACTAAGCTGTATAACTTGGAAAGGATTTATTGGGATAAAATTCTGCAAATACTGGCAGAATTTGTGGGAGGATTGTGTACTGAGCATCTGTGTCACTAGATGTCACTCTTGACCAGGATTTAGTTTCATGGATTCAATCGCTCAGCCAGAAGTTTGCATTTTAAATTATTAATCTCCCATTCCCCTCCAACCCTTCCCTCTTTTCTTTTTTGCATTTATTGCACAGGGGACAATCAAGTTCAATGTAGCATAACCTGTTGTGCATAAATGTTTTTCTTTCTTAAAACCAAGATCAAAATCAGGTCAAATAAAAATATCTGACACTTGCAATACCATCGATTTCTGCACTAGATTTTCACTGGGGAAAAACATAAAGGCAAAAAACCCCCAAAGAAGCAGGGTTTCCCTCTAACGTGTCTGGCTGGTTTTCCAGTTTCTTTCAGAACTCTTCGGCACAGATACTTGATCCATCATGTGAAATGGAGAATATCAATTTCAACCCCAAATGTCATCTGCTTGGCTTCAAAATACTGGATTTTTTGCGTCTGTTAAAAAGCARAGTAAGTGATTTAATAGTGCTTCCCTTTGGAATCGTAAAGGGTGTGTTTCTGCACAGTTCTCGACTTCTTCCTCGGGCCAGATTTCTTCAAAGAATTCAAAGAACAGTGAGGTAAATGCAAATTTCAGCTTGTTTCTGTTTATCTGTGTCTATGGAGGCCGAAGATTTGAAAAAAAATCTCCCCCTACCCTTCCTTCGTTTCTTGCAAGTTCTTGTTTCTCTCTCGGCTCCGGCCAGCGTGGAGCCAGGTGAGTGGCCACCCTTGCTGGTTGCACTGCTGCGATGCCTCCGAGCTGCAAAGGTGGAGGCCGGCCCTGGCGTGCCAGGCGCTGCACGGCCGGCGCAGAAGGGGCTTCCCCCGCAGAGAGCTCGCGGCCGGGCGGGTGAATCCAGGCTGCTCTCTTGGTGATTTTTTCCCTTGGAACCRAGGGATCCTTAAGGAAATGAGCAAGTGGTTTCCTTTGCATTATCCCCCTTCCCTTCACTGATTCCCRGCTTTGTTAATTGGCATCACGGACCTCAAAGGAGGCCCACGGGATCTGCCCAAGGGTGTCTCCAGCTGCGGGCTGCGGCACGCTGTCAGGGCAGTGTCTGTGGGAARCTCACATAGGACATAGGCAATATCAGTCTTCCAGGGTTGCCAAGCTGCTAGCTTTAAAATAGCAACGAAAATAAAAGAATTAAACCCCCAAAGCTAAGAAATTTCCACGGCTGAGGGGTGAGTGGGAGGAAGGACGCCCGTGCTCAGCCAGACGATCGCTGCAAACAATTGGTGTAAAAGACAGGCCCAGCATCCTACAGGTTATTTATTTTTCTGCTGGCTTCCTTTATACCTGTGAGTGTTTCTCGACCTGCCATCTCCTCTCACTGTGGAGATCCATAGCTCTGCTGAATGTGTCGTTTTTCTCTTTCGTGTGTTGTAGTTCAAGGCGAAATCTCTTCTTTGGTCGCTGAGCAATACCTGCAAGCACTTTGTTGTGACACTCTTCCTGCTAACCCCTAATGTCAGATGTTTCTTATCCAGTATCTCAGYTAGTTCCTTGACGTACCCATTAACCTAGTCTAAGAAATGACATTTATAATTGCAATATACTTCCTTTGGGGTGGATACTCTACCACTTCTGGTCCTTTCAGCCTTTTCTTACTTTCTTCCCCTTTCCATTAGAAAAGTGAACTGTTCTCTCTTCAGTTACTCATCTTTCCCCACCACCTCCACCCCTCAGTTCTTTTTTCTTGATGTACCACCAGCATGTCTCCCCACATCACCTTCTGCTGATTAATACCCTTGGTATACTCTCTGTTGTACTAGGTCAATCCCCCCCATTACACAGTGGAGTCATTAGGAGTTCTGGCTTCCTCACTTTTTCAACATCGCTCTTCTGCAGAGAAAGGAAAGAGCTCATTTATAAAATAGGCTTAGCCAGTAATTTTGATATGAAACAATTTCCAGTGAAAGGCTTTGTTTCCCAACTCTAACATATTTTGCGAGAGCATTCCAGCCTTGCTGAAATGTTCATGCTTGAGAGGCAAAAATGTTTCTGTGAAGTTAACGCACTTAAAAAAGAAAAAAAAAATCATTGCTTTTCAATGTGTTGAAATCAAACTCTGATTTTTCAGCCTTAAATGACTTATTTCAAGATATCCTTTTCTTAGATTTAATTTTTTTAAGAAACCTCCTTAATGACACAAAAAATGGACACACAAGCCTTTTTTGACTTTTCCTATTAAAGAAATGCTTCAGATTAATATAAATGAACAGGAGCTTTTTTGAACTTTCACAAAACCAGAAAATAATATGCTCACACAGTGTTGTTCACAATATGCTATTGGAAAACGGGTGGGTATTTCACATTTTAAAAAGCAGGAAGGAAAACCGCTGAATATCTGGAAAGTTAAGTCATGCCTAGCACTGCAAGGTCTCTAGGTGAAAATGCAAAGTGAGATAACACAAACCAGGAAGCTGAAAAGTAGATTACACAGCTTGTAGGTTGAATTTGGAAACTAAAAAAGTTTGGAAAAAGCTGTTTTGAAACTCTCTTTGAAAATCTGAGTAATCTCAATTGTCTTTTTAGGTTAAAAAGCATAACAGAAGTGTAGCAGATTCCCRCTGGACAGAATGGGACCAGCCTTGGACATTGTGGTTAGCAAGTTTTATGAACAGCAGCACTTTAAGCAAGAAGCTAAAGCAAAGCAGGACACAGTGCTTTTCCATGTAAAGGAAACTCCTGTTTGGCAACAAACACACAAAGTTTTACTACCAAGGAAGAGAGAGAAGGGGCTGCCAAGTCATCTCTGACACCCCCTTTTTCCCTTATCTAGTATGATAACTGGGTCACTGGCATTTATGAATGTGAAGCACTTTTTCCTGTGTGTTTCTGTTTTGCCTCTATAGTAAAGCAGTCATTCTTTATTTTCATCTGTAAAAGAAGCTAGCCATTACATTGTTAGTATTTATTTACCGGAACAGTACAGCATGAGTAAGGTACTTTCCCAAGACAACGTTGGTTTGCAAGAGCTCGCAACCTAAGCCCAGAGAGCAGCTAGGGGAAAATGGGTAACAATATGCTCTTTTTACATCACTCGGCTTAGTTCTGTGTGAGCAGAACAGCGGCAACGTGTTTTAACTGATACTTTGATGGGGACAAGAGTAGTTAAGCTTAGGGTTAAAGTACCGTTCTTCATAGCAGCCCAACAAATTATGCTTAAACAGAGTGCATGGAAGGAGTRCTGAATGGAGTCCACCTCCAAAGAAGGGTCATCACGATGTCTAGGAGTACACTAAGTCTCACTAAGGTGAATTTGGAGTGCAGAAGTGGGAGGGAAATGGTACCTAGCTTTTGTGTTGAACTCTCTGAAATTGTCAGAGATGTTTATGTCACTCTGAAGGAAAATATAGATTGCACTGATACAACCCATTTACCTTGTGTGCCAGTCAGACAAGACATTTAAAAAGTTATCTTGCTCTTCCATGTTGATTCAAAACCCTTTTCTGCATTGTTTCCTCTTCACTGGAGAGTAATTTATTTAAGCAGAGAATTTTCCCATGTGTTTTCTGCAACACATGATCCTGGCATATGTTTGCATCGATTAACTTAGAGGAAAAAAAAGAAAATTACACCAGAGCCTTTATTAAAGGAGGGTGTAATTAATGACTTCAGATTAATTGAAAGTGTTTGCTCTGAAAGTAGCAATTGAGCTCCATTCTGATTAACTGCTTTCTCACATACTTTGCAACCTTGCAAAAAGTGCTGTTCTGCAGACATCAGAGGGAAAAAAMCTAATATCTCTGCAAAACCTTTATAAAAGAAACCTGTCATTTTTCCATTCTAAAATGTTTACAGTGCTATAATCGCATTATAGAAAAAGGTCCATAGGATTCTTTCACTTAAAAAGAAAATCGTAGTTCTTCCAGGGCTGAGGACTCTAAAGGGAAGTAGGCCGGTACTGGGAATTTAATCCTGGATGAATTAGTTTCTGGTTTTGTTTTTTTGTTTTTTTGTTTTTGTTTTTTTAAAATGAAATATGTATCTAAATGACTTAAGATAGCTATTAGAAAAACATGTTTTCCATGATTTCCAGTTTAGTAAACAGCTTCTATCCTATCACCCTGGACATAGAGTACTCAGATCCAAAAGTATTTATGAAAAAAGCCAACATTTTGCTAAATATTTCTTCAGAAGGTCTGGACTTAGTCATGTCCTGCTATGTTATTGGCCTCTGACGTGTTTTCAAAGAAGGAACATATTTTTTAATCAATTCAAACGATTAAAAATTGTTCATATTAACACATATTGACCTTCCTTTTCATTTGTATTACCCTGAGTAATCTCAGGAGAACTGGTTTCTCATCCCTTCCCTCCCACACGTTTCCTATGTATGAGTTACGGTCTCCTGGGTACACCTACTGGTACAGCTGCGAGTGCGAGCCTAACGGATCTTGATCATAAATCTGGTGATCCTCCAWCCTGCATGGCTGGTCTTTGGCACAAGTTTCAGGCCTGTTTCAGACCTGTTGAGGGACCCCAGCCAGCAAGGTGAATGGGTGGCTGAGTCTCTGCCCTGTTGCTCTCTGGCTGCCAGCCCTAATTCAGGCTGCCTGCACCTTCTCCTTGCTCTTGCAGTACCGTCTTCTGGCTGAGGTCTGGCAGGTAAATCAGTCTGGATCTTCCTCCAAATGTCCACAGCAAAGCCAGCTGAAAGAGCAGGTGGCAGGGCAGAGGGACCTCAGGGCAGAGGGACCTCAGGGCAGAGGACCATGGGGCTGGGCCAGGGAGCAGCCCTGGCCTTGCTCCTAAAGTGGTCCATTTGCACCTCTTCCAAACCCAACTTTTCAAATTCCTTCCACTGCATTTGTAAAATTGCATCTACTGTAACGGAAAAGTTGAACTGAGACCCATCATCAAAACAAACTGTTTCAATTCCTGACGTATTTTTTTTAGATTTGCTTTGCAGGAAATACTTAATGGCCTTTGATTTTCCTTTTTGCTGCTATTTGGAGCAGAGGGAATTTCAAAATATGAAGAATCGACCTTCCAGCCATGTCTATTCAAAATATTTCATCTCTGAATTGATTTCTGTATGTTTTTGTGTCATAAATCACAATATATAGATGGGGAAAACGAGGTATGTTTTATCATAGCTGCTAAATAATTGTTAGAACTGGGGTTGGATTTCAGGAATGCCTTACTGTTAGTTCCCTCTTCTTATCACCAGACTCTCTTCCAATCGGATAGCAAAGGTTTAAAATGCTGTTGATCTTTACAGAAATCTAATATGCACATGCTCACACTGGAATGTGAAGGCATATAAGATTGCTGCTGTGCATAAAAATATTGCTGTGAAAATTGAGCATTGTATTTACAGTTCCCCAGGCAAACTTTGTTACATTTAGTATGAAATTTGTTTTGTTAACTAACATGTTGGGTGTTCAGACAGAACCAATGTGTACTAATACATCATAATTTTAGCATTCGTGACTCACTGATTTCAGGAAGTAACCAAAAGATAAATATCAGTTCAAGAAAAAGCAAACAGGGAACTTCTACTTTTTTCTCTTTTCACAGAGCTGCCATAAGGAAGCAAAGCATCATTATTGTTTCTTTCAGTTCTCAGTATAAAAGGAAGTAACACTTGATAAAACCCATTGGCTGCAAGATTTCATGAGAGAGAGAGGGAGAGAGAAAGGGAGAGAACAGTGCTGTGGTAAAGCAGGTGTGATTCATGAATAAACTATAGTTTGTAACCCTATGGGATACTGATGAAACACGTAGAATTTTCACAGGCATGGATAACACGAGGACACAAGACACTTTTTCACAGGTAAAGGCAGAAACTGTTACGGCTTATGTGAAAGAGCTATTTGTTGTGCATATCTGAAGAGATGGCATATCAGAAACTGAAAATGGCTTTGTGTTTTATTGGCAGGGAATTTGCAGTAGATTGTTTAATGTAATTAATTATTATGTGATACAAGCTCAGACTGGCTTAATATATTATATCAGAAAGTGTTTGCAGAAGGTGGTTATGAAATAACATTTTTCTGAGCTGTCCTTTATTCTTAAGAAAGTTGAAATGTGCAAGGTTTTCCTGATATGAAGAAAGGGAGAAGGAGAGAAAATCAGTTTTTCTATTGCCATGTGTGAGAAGATCTATTAATACTCTGTATTATCTGTACTAAAAATTTCGTAAGGTAATTGGAGGAAAAAAATATTTTATATTGTAGGCAAATATCGTCTTTTGATAATCATACTCATATTTGATGTGACTGATATGCCAGAATTGAAAATACATCAGTTCGTAGCACTACTGAATTTGTCTGGGAGTGTCTGCCAGATGTATATTCTTTTAGCATTCTGCTTGTTTCAATACTTGCGCATTTGGAAGTCTGCTGATCTGGGGAATTAAGCGGTAGAAAACTCCTTTCTAGCTAGGAACGCTGAGAGCATATATCGGCAGAGATTCCAGGATGTACAACTTAGTGTAAAGAGCAATTGGAAGAGAGAACACGTGTGTTAAGGGTAGACTGGTGGGGCATGATGGAGTAGTCTAAATTAGCCCTGGGCAGATACCAAATGCAGGCCTGGCTAGCAAGTATTATGCACATTGAGCAGAACTTGAGAGCTGGGGAGAATCAAGCCCTGTTTACATGATCTCACCTTCTCATTGAGAAGCATGAGATGCTCATTGAACAGATTTACTAGACAAGGCTCTAGACAAACCCAGACCAATTACATAAGCCAGCACGAAACCTCTTTATCGCTCTCTGGCTCATGGGAAGATGGGCACAGGACAAAATTCTGCCTTGGATTACCTCCATACAACATCAATGTTCCTGGCCTTCAAAGATTTTGCTGAGGGCAGTGTAACAGGTCACCCAAAGATGAGTCATTTAGCTTGACAGATACTAATTGCTTCACATGAAGTAATAAACCCTGAAGTCTAGTTAAATTGCAGATCACATCCAGCACTATTCATCACAGCAACATGCTGAGGTGCTGGGAGCCATTCAGAAAACTTTTGATGATGGTGGTGGTGAAAGTTCACAAATCAAATCTGGAAGAGTTTTCTCTTTTCTTTGCTGTTTACAGTCTATGTGTTTATTGCTTAGCACTGGCTCAGAGGCCTTCATTCCATCTGATGAATCATTGCTCTCATTTCATTTATCATGTACTATTGGGGATGTCCAGAACAACACAAATGTGGAAATAACCAAATGTTTGCTACCAAAAAGGGCTTACATGAATGAGAATCAGAAAACAGGAAACAGTAACCAGATGGTGCTACTTTTTCCTTTCTTTCACTTCTCAGTGCCTGCAGTAAAGCATATGCACAAAGCTCAAGTTGTACATTCACCAAAATATTTGCAAAGCTAAAACAAGCCTGAGAAAAATGTGTGCTTGAAACTTCTTGTGAGCCTCTTTTAAAATTTGACCATATGTCTTCCTGCGGCTTTTCTTCTAAGTCTTCTGAGAGCTGATAAGATCATGGTGTGAACTAGAATGGCCCCTTCAGCCCCTTCTGCTTTTCCACCTTGCTTTATTTTAATCAGCCACTTTAAAGTACTTTATCCCCATGGCTTTTCCATACAATTTTTGTTAGACTTTTAGTTAAAGGCCACCTCTCCTAGGTGATTGATTTTTTTCTGGTCTTTTCCAAGGTAGCTTAAAGCATATTTTCACTGTATATTTATCAAGGGATCAATTCCATTTAAATAAGGCCAAATGAATCCATATCTTCTGATATGTATATTCATGAACATGTACCCAGCCTCAGGAGCAGTAATTTAAGAGATGTGCTATTGTCATTACAATACAAATCAGAAATCTGATGTTCTCCTGATCTGTGGAGACTTCTAATGACTTGATTATACATATCGGGTAGTGAATCCACCACAGATGTGGATTCAGAACAATCCACTCCTTACAGTTAACCTCAAATGTTAACCATAGCATAGGGCTTGAGAGAGAGTTCAGCTTCCTTGCTCCTCCTGGTGATTTAAACCTTAATGTTTGTAGGTTCTACAGAACTGCTGGATGAAACCTTCTGTACAAGTGCATATTACTTGGAGTCTGCATCTGTATTTAAACTTATTTAATCACTTTTAAGCACACTAACAGGTCAATATGGAAACAGTCTGTGTGGGACCTTTCTTTGACTTTTCTAAGAACACCCCAAAACTTAGGCATGTGTATTTCTTGTATAAGGCGATATCAAAAGACCCAGAGAGACTGCAATGAATTTTTTCATATATTTGCTACTCATTGGGAAGTAGCCCATTAAACAACAGAAGAAATGCTGTAGGACAGGGATGATGTACAGCCTGAAACAGTCTTTCTCATCATCCACACAAAGRTAGCAGCTGAAATTCCTCAGTAAAATTTCCTGCCACTGAGCCATTTAGAACTTTATCTGGCTTATTTCATTCTCAGTATTGTACATACTCTTGAAATTGGGAGCATAATGAATATTGTCAAGCATCTTTTGGACAGGAAATTATATCCTGAGTTTAAGAAAGGACTTAATGACACAGCATAAATAGATGTCCAACTAACTGACCCTGAGGAAATCGACCTTATTTGAAAAATGTAATCTACTTTTGTAGGAAAGCATTAAGAACATAGCAGATACATATATATATGAACAAGGATTATGTTCTCCTAAATCTGTCAGAATATAGGAAGAGGATAACAAGGAGAAATACTCCCTTTTTACCTAAATATTTTGTTAGCATGATTCATTAACAAACCAGAATCTGGGGCAGGGGAGGATGAGGGGAGGAGTCAAAAATCCTTTTCAGTCCTTCTTTTAAATACCCTTCACACATGGTTAAATGACAGATCTTGAAAAATATCACCTTGACTGGAATTTTGAATGTCTTTCTGGTCTCTGCTTTGTCAATACACAGGCAGGATCTGGGGTCAAGCTGACCACAGACTGCATCTTTGCACAGCAGCTTTAATGAGGAGAACTCCCCAAAATCCAAGTCATGAACTGATCCCCAAAATATGTCAGCAGATAGATGCTCACTGGGGTTTTTCGTTAGATCTCAGACATTCCCTTGATTAGAACATAAAGAGCAGTTTGTTCATTAATTTTTTTCTACTAATTAATGTATAATTCACAGACACCTAGGAATACTGACTTAAACACGCATGAAATCAGTGTTGCACTTCATGCTCATCACTTAGTGTGTGTTAACCGGTATGATCTATATAACGCATAATGAATCCAGTCTTGATCAACTTTTAAGAATTTTAGCAGCCCAATTCTTGCATGATGTGCATCTTTCCTTTACAAGACATTATGTTGCAAGATGAGGTTGTAAGCCTGTGAATAGAAATATGCATGCTTTTCTCCAAAATAATTAGGTGTCACTGTTTAATAGTCTGGTAATCATTGTTTCATCACAGAACTAATTGCACTATCGTGTTAATAAGCAATATGGTAATCCTCAATAGTTCTTATCACTGTGGGTTATTTTAATTACTGTAACTAAAGGCACAGCACATTACTATTTTAGTTACAAACTGAAATACTTCTCTGTCAACTACCTTCGTTATTCTATTGCAGTTCATTAAGTAGTATAATGTTGAAGTTTTACCTGGATACACCAAGAAAATAAGCCATGAATCAGGTTCTGTTATCCAGTTATCACATTCTGTTTTGAAATCAGAAAGTATTGATTAATAAATTCAGGACATGTACTTCATGTTTGTGTGGTGGCAGGGTACTGAAATCAATGGGAGTTTTACTCTTGTACTCAGTGTGTCCAGTCTAAATCTTCCTGTAGTAGCTATTTCAAAGGCAATCTGCATCTACTTARTTAATTCAGATTGCACCCATTTAATTCATTCCAACTGATAAAAATGTTCAGCAAGATATAGAAGTCTCTTATTACTTAAAAAACCTTACTTTTTTCAAAAAAAAGGATTCACTTTATTTATATTTGTTAATGTAGTTTGTGTCTGTGGACATCAACATTTTGAAGGAAAACAAACTGACAGTGGAAGAGGATGTAAACCTGATTTAATAATGGTTTAAGTATGAAGTGAAAAATGAAAACTGAGTGAACCTGTACTTCTGTGCTAAAATATTTTGGCCATTCATCATGCAAGCTGTTGTTAGAACAAGCTGGGAACTAGCTCACACTGGGAACTCCTGCATTTTTATTGAGGTGTCTGCCTCCAGCCTTTGTAATACCAATTGTAACGTGAGGCTTTCCATAAGTGCTTTCTCAGGCCATTCCCAGTAGCATTCTGATCAGGTGTACTTTTAGCATGAAATAACTGGTGCAGTTAACTTCTTAATCATTGCAATCTGTAGGAGAAACTGAACAGTTTCACCRCTCACTGCGTGGTGCCTCTCTCTCTGTACATATATACACACAGAGAAATTTCCCAGTGTGTCCGTGTATGACAGCATCCATATCAGCACTTCAAATGTACTTTCAGAGAGAGAAAACTTAGTATCATGCCTAAACATTCTGCAGTTTAAACTTCTATTTTGAGTGCTACCTGTGAAGCTATTTTGTTAGCTATGTGAGGAAAAATACTAGCAGGTAATTTGATAAAAATATCATGTTAAGATTGCTTAATGTAATATGGCTCTTGATTAACATGATGTAAGCAGGTGAGGCAGCAAGATCATAAATTCCCTGGATGTTAGCAATGCACGTTCCTTAGATAGACAAAGGTTCATACTTATGTTTCTTCTATGAAAGCAACTGGAGTGAGTTGTAAAACAGTGTGAGAGGAAAACTCATAATAATACTATTCAGAGGCTGTTGTGAATTTTCACTTGAAGACTAAAAAGTATAAAACTGTTTCTTTATTCCCCTGGATTTCCCCTGGGAAACATACACCTTAGCTTTAGTTATCAGTACTAAGTAAACTCAATAGAGGATTGGCACCTAAAGGGAATGAAGTGGAAAGCAGACTGACCGCTAACGTGGCAATCATATTTGAGCGCGCTCAGTACTGCAGAACGTGCCCTGCTCTTTCCTTCCTGTTCTCTTTTTCACACTTCTTGAGATGAGAGGAGTGTTAAAGGGAGCTGCTTAAATCACGCTGTGCAAAGCACCGTTGTCTGGGCTCTGCGTAGCTGAGGGCATCCCCTTTCCTGCCTCATACTGCCCTGGCCATTTGTACAAGCGTGGCTGAAACAGGATCTGTTGTGTGAGTTAGAATTTGGAAAACCTCATTGTATTTCTTATGAGCTGAAGCTTGCTGAAAAAGATTTCTTTACAGGTCTTGCTCTTTGGTACTTCATCACAACAGTAATGCTGAGGCTGCGTAATACCCAGCCAAGCACTGTCAGTTCTGATAAAGTAGCATATGTTCTCTTGAAAGGATGGGTTTTCAGGGAGCATCCTTCTCTGCATTGAAAGCAAGCTCTCATCATAGGCTGAATGAAGTTTTTTAAAAACTCATTTAAAATCTCTTAAATCTCTGACCACATTTTCCCTGCAAGTGATGCTTGAAAAAAGCAATGAAACCATCTGTTCCTTGCATTTGGGCTTGGACTTAATTAATATGCAAAACAAATGTGCAAAAATATGGGTCAAACAAGTATGAGATTAGGCATGACACAAACCTAGTAAGGGACCTATCAAAACACCATCCAAGACTTTTGCATCCCTCAGTGTCCATAAGGCTTTTTGTTTAATTCTTCTTACGKATCATCAGTGATGGGATATAATCCTCCCCACACAGCTATTTGCTTATTGTTATCCTTGCTCTTTCTCCAAACATCTAAGCTGAACCTCTTTTGCTGTAACTTAAATTCTATTTCTTCTTACCCTTTCACACAGCAAACAACCTACTCCTTTCCTTTTCTACAGCAGCTGTTCATGTATTTGAAGACTGTGACTCCCTCCAGTCTTCTCTTCTTTAGGCTGTGAAATCCCAGTCCTTCCACTCTTTCCCTGTAAGCCATGTTTTTTATTTCTCTGACTATTCTTATTGTCCTGATCTTGACTTCCTCCAGCATGTCCATATCTTTTTTGAAGACATGGCAAATGTCACACAATATTCCATCAGAAGCCTTTACCAATACTGAATATTGGGAAGATCCCTTTGTGCTTTGCAGGCTATGCTGCTGTTTATAACCTCCCCATGGGATGCTTSCCTTTTGTTGCAACAGCATGACATTGTTAACTTAGGTTAGTTTGTAAGCTACTATAACTAACTTGTAGGTGTTTTTCTGAAGAGTATCTGTTCCTCAGTCAGTCTTTGTGTAGCTGGTAATTCCTGCTAAAGTGTAGACTTTTTCACTGGTTGAACTGCATACTATTGTTTCTCTAATTTGTCAAATTTGTTTTGAATTTCTATCCTCTTTGCAACTTGCTTGCAGTTCTTTCCACCTTCATGYCAAATTCTGCAAATTTAATAAACAAAACCTCTAGTCTATCACTCAGGTCATTAATGAAAACATTGAATAGTACCAGCCCAAGTCAGTCTCCTGTGCAACACTGCTCAATATATCCTTTGATTTTTGACAGTGAAACTCTGGTAATTACTTTCTGAGTATAGTTTTCTAACAGGTTCCAAATCTGTCAGTACAGCAGGATCCTGCTGAGAACGTCCAGGTCTGTTAATTGGTGATCCAGGGAAATACCAAAGTAATTGCTTCATATTAGACCTGCAAATTGTCAGCTTTTCAGAGAGAACTTTGTGAAATGTGTAGGTATTGAGATTCCTCAATAAGGAGTAATTTTCAAAAATGGAACTAAGTAGATTTATACCAATAAAATACTAAATTATAATAAAATATCTTTGGGCTCCTCCAGCTCCTATTGAAAATGGCAGGGTTTCTAGGGTTTTCAAAGAAATCAAGCTATTGTTTGATGAATATCTTCTTCTTTGAATAAATCTTGACAGATATTGTTCAGCCAGATATAGATCTGAACAAATAATGCAAAACATTATTACAGATGGATAATTTATTTGATGAATAGCAGCACTATTTGACAAATAATATTAGTCTATCTTTATGACTGACTACAAAAGATGGTTTTGTCATATAAAAATATCACATCAGTCATTCGTATTGCTATTCCATGTAAATTACAAGTGAATGTCTTTCAGATACCCCCATCCTAGAAGACAACCACTCCTCTGCAAGTGGGAGTACTCAGGAAACTTTGGTTCAGCAGCTGGTTCGCAGCTGGTGTAAGTGAATACAATAGGAGACAAAAGTTGATAACACTAGACTGGAACTCTTACGGCAATCCATACTGTGTCCATTGTATTTGAAGTAACTAAAATGGCATCTTCAACATGCAGGCAGAATGGAATTCAAGGCAAATATTCATAGTAAACTGAGCCAGTGCCTTTGATTAAAAACAAGCTTTTTTTTTTTTTTTTTTTGAAACAGTCTGAAACAAAGAAGTTGTTACTTGAAATTTCATCACAAGTCAATCACTGCATTGCATCCTGGCACTTATTTTTAAGTTTCTCCATTGTGTTTGCTTTGCAGAAAGTGTTGCGTACTGTAGCTGGAAGGCACTGAGTCAAGACAAAATACCCAGAAGGCTTTACCTCAAAGTCACTTTATCCTGCTTTGCTAGATAGAATACAAAATCTTCTATTATTAAGAGCCATTTTTGAAAAATTGGACTGTAAAATGAATGAAAATATGACCCTTTGCTGGATATAAAAATTCAGGCATATATGTTAAAACAGCATATCTCATGTTGTGTGGCAACACTCRCATTCAGTCTGATTTATGCCCAGAAATCCATGGGGGCTGAGCCCCTTGTCTTTTGGAGCATTGGTCCTATTCAGTGCTAAAATGAAGATGCTTCTGTATGGTGCGAAGGACGAGGAACAAGTTCTCTGGGTCCCACAGCAGCCAGAAGGTGCTTGTTTTATCTCTTKCTCCTTGGGGCAAACAGAGCAGAATGTTTAACTCTGTTAATGCTTAACGAGGACAAGGGTAAGGAATGCTTAGCAATAAACGGCTTCACTAGCTTAGAATAAAAATTTCACCCCTTTGGCACAGAGAGCAGGATTTCTGCATGACTTGGGTTTGTTGCCACAGGAAATGATAGAGCTCGGCACATGTTAGATATGATCTTCACCTATGCAAACCTGAAAAAATGTCTCATGAGTYGTGCCAGTATTTGTGATAACTGAGATCACATGTATAGCTGACTGACAGCCAGATTTCTTGCTCTACATCTCCAGGGGTGTATGTGCACACGTTCCAGGAGTCTTTTTATTTTAGGTTGCTGTCATATTATTACGATTCAGGTAGGATGGTCCACAGAATAAGAACAAGCTGAGCAAAAGCTACTGCACGTAGCTCAAGTTCCTCTGGAGGTAATGAAGAGAAAGAGACTTCAGGTGGTTAGACAGGTCTCACAGGTGCTGAATCGCCATGTAGACATGCCTAGGTATCTCCGTTGACTACACAGGACTCCTCGGGGAACAGCGTGGTGGGAGGGAGGATCTGACCCAGCGTGTATTGCAGGATGAGCGTTAGGACGATCAGATAAAGAAAGGTGTTAGCCTGCCTTTTCCCTGGACTGTTTCCCATGGTTCTGCATACCTCCTGCCGCTTTGTGCAGTCCATTTTAAATGGCTCAGCTAAAGCAGCTTTAACCCTTTTTGCCTGGTTGGCGCTCAGAACGCCTGAAAGGAGTCATTAGGGTCATATTTACCACAGCGTGGAGAGTACAAGCGAAACCTCCCACCGCTCCCGGGGCCGCTGGTGAGCCGGGGCTGGGGACCTGGGGAAGGGCAGAAGTCCTGCAAGGGCTCGGGTCGGGTGCGCCCCGGCAGCAGTCCAAGAATGGGCCAGAAATCTCATACCTCTCCATTAAACACATTTTATATCGTGTCCAGGCCAAAAATATAAGCACCTCACCCTGTAGAATAACGGAGAGAGGGAGGTTTCCTGGAGCCCATGCTTTTCCTTCAACTGTGAGGGCTGATTTTTCTTTCAAATCAGATATATATCTATACTGAGTTTCAGGTGGGTGATAAAACTTTAATCTGTACTAAACAAACTTCTTTAACCTGGCAGATAAAGGAATACATTATTAATGAAAACTCATGTATTTCCCTAATGTGCACTTTTCATAATAGAAACATGTAGTTTTTTCTTTTTTAACAATTTTGTTATTCARCCTTGTATAAAAATGTTCTGTTTGGTTGCACCAGTCACATTCTATTAGGCAATATAACACGATCTGACTTAGTGCCATTTCAGTGGATAATTTGACAAAAATCATTTCTTTTTAAGACAAAATACAACCAAAACAAACACAAAAATGAGCATTACAAAAATTGTGATGTGCTGGGAGAAAAGCCCCACAGATACAAAACCATAAAGGTCAGGATCTGTTACTCAAGTCTTGTTTGCAAGTAAAAATACTATGCTAACGCCTGGCTGTCAAAAACCTAAGCGAGCCAGACAGACTTCTGACAAATAATTTTGACAGATCTCATAAGCTGAAAAGTGCCTTTTTTTTGCCTCTCTCATCTTTTGAAATGCTTCCGTCCTGCTTACAGATGTGCAGAGAGAAAGAGAGTTAACAGAGACGTTAAAACAACAGGGTGCTGTTAAAAATAACCTGTACCTAGCACTGTCTTTTCTGTGCTCTCTGGGGAATGCATTAACTGTCAGCAGTCTAACTTACTAACTAACCTTCCTGAATTTGCAATATATAAAATGATTCACTTCACTTTTGCAAACATTTGTCTTATCAAGAAAATTAGAAGATGTTCCCTGTTGTTCTCATGTCTTAGGCAGAACTCCATTCTAGTGTAAAGGAGACTTTGGCGAAAATAAGCAAAAGAATAAAGAAATGATTTTTTTGCAGAGCCCAAAATGCATTCATTTCTGAATATTTTATATAAAAAGAAAAAAAAATTGAAAATTTTCAACAATGCAAGAGAGGTCTGTCTTTTGCCACAGGTGAATTACAAGAAAATGTCTTGTTTTGTTAGACATACCATGGCAAGGTTTCTTGGTCCAGGATGGAATATTTGGTTGGAAAGGCAAGCCTTAACATACGCAGTGCTTCAGGCACTGCAGAGTATGGAGTAACCTGAGTCACCTATATCCTAGAAAAAAGTTCTAAATTTCATATTTTGCAAGCTGTAACTCTTGTTTTTTTGGCCACTCTTAGGAAGCATCCCTACAAATGTGCACAATATGTTGTGTTGTTAAGCAACGCAGTCAGATTCAAACGAAAATTAAGCAACTACATTAAATTACTTGTGCACTAAAGCAAAGGAGATAAATCCTTCTTTTGTTTATATGAATCGGACTGTGCTGTTGACATGAGGCTATGATGATGTCTTTGTGTTATCATYGTCATCCTGGTGCAAAATCTTTGAACCTTTTACCATGCGAAAGGGTCTAACAGTTGTGAAAATACTAACAAACTTCCTAGCAAGAAATGCTATCCTGTATAAACAGGATCTTGCACTTTAAAGCTGGCAGAGTTTAGCCTTAAGGAAACTATATTTTTCAGTTCAAATATATCCATATTCTTGTTTGCTTACACAGGGACTGTTCAGTGGGGAATTATCTTGTTAAAATCTAATCGTATACAGTGTATGTGTGGTGTAAATATATGGCCATTTAAAATTCAAAACCAGAATGCGGAGGTCATTGTAGGAACCTTATGTGCCTCAGCAAGTGCGAATGAATTACCAGACTGCTTTTATTCTTTCCTCAATGTTCACGTTGCTATTTGCAGCTGGGAGCTATGCCATAAGTTACTTTTATATTAGCACTGAAAATTCYGAGGCTTTGAAAACAAAATATTTCTTCTTCTTTTACTCCTAGTTTTATTTGTAGGCTGTTAAAAAAATACAGCGTGTCTGTCGATCAGAAACGGATTCATACGCTAGAAATTCAGTAAGCTTAAGAGTGTTTAACGTAGCGTGGCTCGGGATAAACGGTAGCCTGCGGATTCGGTGGTCCCTGACCTCTGTCGTATGGGAGGTTATTTACACGTCGCCCATCAGACCCGTGCCAGGTGACCGGTGCTCGGATGGGTGGAGAGGTCCTTAGCGCCRGGGCTTGTCCCGCCGCAAGGCTGCACCGCTGAGGCTTTCAGCGGGTAGTTGCTGTGTCTGCAGAGGGCCGTAGGCGTAGGTAAAGCAAGCGGCTGCCCAGGGCCGGAAGTGTTGGGGTGGCGACGCAGCTGCACCCCGCTGCCGGCTCTGCCCTGCCGGGGGGCTGGAAAGGCGGCCGCGCGGCCGCTGCGGGGGGCGGCAGGCGCCACTCCYGGGCAGCGAAATCGGCAGCTCGCAGCAGACCCTGTCGCTGCTCRCCCTTCCTCTTCCCGGGCAGCCAGACAGCAGACCTAGCTCTCCAGGGATCCCCGTCTTTCCTCTAGCTCTTCCCCTTCTTACGACGGGAACAGCCAAACCCAGCCCAGGTCTTGGTGCCTCCTCCCTGGGGCAGCCAAATTCAGGCTTGCTTGCGCTGCTGAGGTGCTTCGAGCTGGCTCTCTCTCAATGCATCAGTCTCCCCAGGCAGCTCCAGTTGTAGGGGGGCGGTGGGAGGGGGGGGGCGCCCCTTCCCAGTCCAGCTTTGGCTGCAAGCCATAGCTATCCCGAGAAAACTCTCCTTCCCTCTATAGCCTGCGCAACGCTCGTGGGGAGGGATCTTCACCTASGAGATGCCCAGATGGAAGAGTTTTAAAAGGGTGGTTTAAAAGAAATTACAGTGTAGTGACTTATCTGCCGGGGGTGAAGTCATTCTCCAGGGACGTAGGAGACGTGGCAGTGGCCAAACAAAGGGACGTTCTAGCTACGCTACTGGACAGAAGAACTGCAAGTGTCCGGGTTGAACCTGAGGACACCTATTGGAAGAAGGAATAGAGGCAAAAATGTAGACACCTGGGGAGAGTGACTTCCCATTGCCTGGGAAGCTCCTGGCCAAGTCCTGTGCTATGCTGGTAATATGTACATGTTCCTTCTAAATTCTCAATTCTGGATAGTGTTCGGGAGCGGATGTTACACTAGTGAACCCTCTCGTCTGTCTAAAAGGCAGTTGTTTATTCCTTCTATAAAGTCTGTGAAAGAGCTGTTCCCCCCATGTAAGGCAACCTGGTTACTCCACTTTCCTTTTTTGCCTTGCTTGGTTCTTATTTGGCATTACAACCCACACCTGGTTCACTTAAGAGCAACATAAATTCCTATGTAAGCTTCTTGACAGTACCCCCTCTGTTTTTGGTATTTTTGGTTTTTAACATATTTTGACAAGTTCATGTGACAGCTGTGCTTGGTGGTACAGACATACATTTTTCTCTCCTTCACCCTGAAAGTTTCTAATGATCCTGATTTAGCTTTCACAGTGTTTGTATGCAGTACTTTACACTAAGGGTAAGACACAGGCGAGCAAGCAAAATTGATGATTTCACTTCTTGCCAGATTTTCTAACTAAAAAAGATTTCCTCCTGGCAGTTCTACCTCCAGATATTACCACCCCATCTTCTAAAATTGTAAAAACCTCTGTATATTTGATAACTTGTAGACTCTCACCCGGTTTCAAAGGGAGATTATATTTTCTGGGCAGGTTGTCGATAGAACATAAAATATGAATGAAATTGTAATTTTATGGCAGATACTGGAGCTGTAACTGTCACAAGTACTCTGTATCCTCAATAGCCAGATAAAAAAAAAACATTCCTTAAAAATATTTGGTTGGCTTTTGTTCCAGCTAAGCCAAGAAAAAATCCTCAAAATTATGAACATGGTGAAAAATAAAGAAGTGAGCATTGAAGGAGCTTTGCATTTGGCACAGAAAGAGGTGTTTGCTGAAAAGGTAAGGTCACTCCTTTGATCTATTTTGCAAGACATTCAAGAATAACAGCATATTCTGGAAAGCCTGTTTGTGTGTTAGGAACATATCCTTGCTTCCTTCAAAGAGGCAGTCTCAATTTGTGTAAACGTATACACGCCAGCTTATAACCAAACAGAGCAGATACTGATGGCTAGACTCTGCTGCCACAGTTGTGCTGCCAGTATCCTAAGGAATCGATATTCCCATGTAAATGCTGAGGCTACAGTGATGTCATTACCTGGATTAAGTAGTTTAAATCTAGATCAAATGTGTTCACATATTCATTAGTCTCTGAATGCAGCATAAAGGTACTGTAACAATACAAGTATGTAGGGCAAAATCCTTGGTTACTCACTGACACTATGAAGTGCCTCAGAAAAACAGTGGATCTGAGGAGTCTCCTAGTGTTGTGTTGTCCTTGGATCATGTGTGGTCACCGTAAGAGGTTCTGAGATGGCTCGTTGTTATGCATCTCCACAGGAATGGCCACAAAATGCAAAGTCTAGGCCACTGTGACTTGAATTCCAATATTGCCTGTGGTTGTCTGTCACCCTCTACCAGTCAAGAGTTGAATCGGTGTAAAGGTGGCTTAGAACTGTTTTTTTGGTCCTACAACAACATACCTTTGCTGAACATAGGTCAGCAAGATCAAAGGGTCTTGTCCAGAGACAACTTAAAGATCAGATTGAGACACAAAAAATTTCAATTTTTCTGCTGTTAAAGCTTTCCTCTGTTCATTGAAAATCCAAAGTGGCTCGTTAATCTCTTTCCATTTGTTATGTAGGAAGCATGAAAATTCTTTCATGAGAAAAGTAGAAGTTGATAATGGTGAGCAGAAGTGGTTTGAGAGCACCGGGTGTACATGAGATAGGTACAGTAGTGCATGAGCCTTGTCCTCCTCTCCTTACTCCCAGTATTCCAGTATCTCTTTCATGGCAATCTTCTGTCCATTGTCATCAAAGAATTGCCAGAAGGGAAATCCTTAGAGAACTTTTCACTTTCTATTTCCCCTTGATCTGGATTTTTAAATCTGCCTCCCTTTGGGAGCATCTACAGGAAACCATGAAATCTTATGATTTGCTAATGGCATAATCTCAAGAAGTTTTGCACCATAGGAGCTATTAGTGATTTTGAGATAATCTTGATGCATTCTTTCACTTTTAAAAATAACTTTCTAAACTGCTTATTAACTACTTGGCAGGAAAGAATTGAAAGAATGAGAAGGAGAAGCAAAAATAAGTACTAATAAAGAAAGCAGCAAAAGTTTTGCAGAAAGGCTGCAGCCAACAGGAGATTAAGCTCAACAGCATAAGACTGTATGTACGTATATTCTCAGAGTAAAAAGAAAATGAGTTCAAATGAGAAAAAAACTTAATTAGCTAAAATTATTTAAAACTCAACTAGCTAAAACTAGCATTACTATCATTTTTTGATCTTGGCTCTCGATGATTTCTACTGATCTTTGTTCTAAGCTTATATTGCAAGAAAAGACAATTGCCTGAGAAATAGGTTGTGATACTTGCAGTTATGTGACATTGTCACCTTTTCTATATACTGCAGCTTAACGTTTCTGGACTTAACCATCTGCAGAAGTGTCCAGCATTCACGAGTCCTATCACATGTTTCAAATCAAAAGTAAAAATTATGAAACTACAGAGTTCCTCTTTAGAGTACAGGAGCAAAAATTAAGCTGACAGCAAGACTTCAGGAGATAACTGTTGGTTTTAAGAATTTACAATACTGTTAAATGAAGCAAAAGAAATGGAAGAATAACTACAAGGTAGATTTCATCTTCCCTCTAATTTTATGACACCAAAGAGGCCCTGTCACTGTATGTAAAAGGAAAAGATGAGCCTTTGTTGCAGAGGAAATCCCCTAATTAGCAAGAGACTTTTGTATAGATTAACTGTTATAGAAGTAACATGCTAGAAGAGTTTCCTTCTCTACTTCTGCTGCATTAAAGTTGTTGTGATAACTAATTATTAGAACAAAATCAAATTTAATATAGCTGTATCATGACCTTCCCTTCACTGCACCAACACCGAGTGCATTTTCCTGAACATTATCAAATTAGTCACTGTCCACACACGTGGTAGAGCTGGCATTAGGGACCAGATGACAGATTGCATACCCTCGTACAGCGTGAACAAATATCTGCCTTTTTACTGCTCTCTGTTCGAGGGTTTGTAAATATTTTCTTTAAAGTCGGATTTGGTCTTTTTTTTGCTGGTTAGTCTGTTTAATAAACTACTTATATGTTTTCAAATGTACTTACTACAGTTCCAAGGGCTCTGCTCATTTCTCCCTACTTGAGCTCTGCCACCCTGTTTTCAGCTCACCCTTTGCCTTCCAACCCAGTCTTTGATCCCTTCCTTAGCTCAGCAGAAGTTGTGGATATTTTGTACTTGTAAAAATCAGACCAAGAAGGCACTTCCACACATCTCCACAGCTCTTCTACAAAGCCTCCAGCATTACTTGAACACGGTTCACAGAGGGAGATTTCACCTAAGAGCACAACCGAATTTAATGGATCAAAGATAACGCAGTGTGGACATATTGCTGATTTCTATTTTGTTTTTTCAGGATTCACAGGATTTGCTAACTGGCTCACAGTTTAACTTCAGTATCTACAAATACAAACACTATCGGTGGCAGAAACGAATTTTGCAGGTAATTTTACAAATTCTCACCTTTGAAGAAATACATTATGCTCAATAAGTGATAAAACTAGTTTAATATGTTCTGTGGTTCAGTATATGACCTTAATTAAAATCTACCAGAGCGGCACAAGATACTGAACCAGCTTTCTACCATTCAGACCAAAAGTATTCTGAGAGTAGTATATGAAACTTCCTCTACTGAGCCCCCGACAGGGCTGTAGTATGGACTTGAAGATTTAAGAGGTTATTTCACCTCTAAAAAACATGATTCATCACAAAGATATTTGACTCTGATAGATTCCACCGGGGAGTTCTTATTTATTAGTTATCAATTGTAAATGCATATATATCATATAAATGTACTCAAATATTTGTCCCCTTTGACAGGACGTCACTTCAGCTGCAATCTCTAGATCCTACCTATGCACTTTAAAACAAATGTTCCTGGGGATACTCAGAAACACAGGTCCTGTTTAAAGTAATTGCAACCCAGGAATTCCTAATGTCCATACATATTTTGGCAAATCTGTCCCAAAATGTTGACTTGCAAGTCATTAGGTTAAGATTTTATAACTTGGTTTCTAACACATTCGTTTGTTTTTCAAATTTTAAAGTGGATTTCCTAACAGGTTCACAAACCTGCCATYCCAATAAGAAACTGTGCTACATCCCCTAAAGAGATACAATTTAATTTATTTTTCATAGCCTGGGCCAGGACCTCATGAAGCGTAAATTGAAGCATGTCCACTGACTTCAGTGGAGTCAGTTCAGTTAACTTAATTCCAGCTGAGAATGTAAAGCATTGTAAATAAGGTTTTAATTTAAAAATAAATCTTTCTTTGCTGTAGATACCTGTCCATCAAAGCTTGCACGTTACATGTACTTCACACTTTACATATTTCTCTGCTGTCGGTGCTATGTGAGATGACTAGAAACTGGGAACATCTCCTGGGCAATATTTAAGGATTCTGATAGGGGTTTTAAGAAAACTTGCATTTTTGATCATCAAACTGAGTCCACCAGTGTATAAAGAGAGAACTGCAGTTTTCAGTGCTGACAGTCTGGGATCTTTGGAAAACATTACATTCCTATCTATGCTAAAATCAAAATGCAGACTTCAAGGCAAATACCTTACTGATTTACTCTGCTCATAAGGTTATTAGGTTTTGGTTTCACTCAGTGTTGCTGATTATCTTTCACTGTTTTGCCAAGCAGACATTCCTTTCTACTCCCTCACTAAGACTGTATCATGTATGATCAGAATTTTTTTCCAGAGGAAGGTTTATATGGCAGACTATTCATTTCATCTCTGGTTACTCTATTCTGTGAATTTTTTTTTTGACATTATGAACCAATAAGGATTTATTGAATTATTATGTCGTAATGGGGCAACACTTGCACCATATTAGAGCAAACTTCTGTCAGTAATAGCTGATAGTGATTTCCTGATTCTGTAAAATCAGTGACTAAAGCTTCATATTGTTTCCAGGAACCTGTATTTCACACAGTTTTTCCTGCAGTTTGAATAAAATTTGATAGTGAACATGTCCAAGTCATATATGCTAGAGGGTTTTTTGCTGTTGTTTGTAATTGTTAATATCYGTAAATATTCACAAATGTTTGAAATTAAAAGATTATTTGGTTAGACATAAAGCTGATAGATATATGGATTAAATTATAGTAGACGTGGAAGATATCAGTTTGGAAATTTGGAATAGTTTAATTCCAGTTCCCTAGTTACCAGCAGCCTTCAAGAGTCAGAGATGGTAATGAGAATGGCTCTGCTTTGGAGATTTCCCACTATAAACAGAAATGAGGAAAAGACCACGGTGGTGGCATTTGGTTGGCATGGGCTGCAGCATAGGAATGAAATGTGCCAGGAATCATTTATGGCCAAAGGCAAATATCTAACTGAGGCAAGATCTGGATCTGACATTCTTCTGAATTTGTCTTCTCTGTGGGTCAGGTTCACTGAAGCTGGGCAGTCAGATAATATTCACGTCTCATTGTACCAGCAAAGATGTTTCTGCTCAGTAGGGACAGACATACAGAATAGATACTGGAATCCATCTATGCCGATATTTAACATTTTAAATGTAGATTGTGCACTGAAAGAATAATAATCTCATTTTGGAACAAGCAATTTTTAATTTTTATAGCTGTGAGACAGCAATAAAATAATTTTTTTGGTTTTTAATAGCACTCTCTTCACTTCTATGTATATAGATATACTCTCTCTCTCTCTCTCTCTCTCTCTCTCTCTCTCGGCAAGAAATCTGTGTATAGGTCAGATCTAAAGCAAAACACAATAATGTTTATGTCAGAAAGTAATCTCCCAATAGAATCCCTTTTTTCTGACACAGAAGCTGCTGGATAAAAATAACCAGCTTCTCTTTAGTACTGGGGCATAGGTTGAACCAGTTAGTAATTGAATCTCTGCTGAGATGGTCATGCTAATAGTTTGTGCTGCCGCTACTGCTGAATGGGAAGTTTTTACACTGGGTTGTATAAGACGAGGGAAATTTCAAAACCAATAGTATTTCAGAGTGATAAATTGATGCATATTTATCAAAAGAGATAAGGAAACAGAGTTACAATGAATATATATTTGTTTTGTAACTAAAACAAATATAGTACTGTATCTTGATGATGGAATGTCATTTTTTATTCTAATCATTGGCAAAATAGATACATATTCTGTGCTGGTCCTTTATCTAAATGCCCTTGCATGTTAATATTGGAGATACTCTCTCTCCCTTTCAATGAAGGGAAAAGATGGAATCAAGTAATGAAGAACTTTCTATTCTAGATTGATTTCAACACAAAGACCATTTTTAACATTGAAAAAGGAATTATTAAGAAACAGTTCCCCTTCTCACAAGTCAAAGCCTGTGAAGATACTGAAAGGAGACGCTTCAGCATTGTGTTTCATGGGCGCCAAGATTATGAGTTGGAAGCAGTGTCTCTTGATGATAAAAGGAAGGTAATTTTTACGCTGTCATAAATAGATTATTATAAATAACAAATAATATTTTGGTAGTAGCCGGCAGGTCCCAACCATAAATGAGCTTTGTTATGCTGTGTACTGTGCAAGCACAGAAGTACGTATGTCTTTGTTCTATATGTGTTTGTTCACAGAACAAAGGGAATGTGAGCTCAGGATAAAGTTTGTCCTTAGGATTTTGCTAAAGTTCAGTCTGTGATTGAAGATGTGTGGCCAGCTAGGGATACGATACAGTGAAAACAGATGAGTTTCTTCAGCTATACCTTGAATGTAGTTGGTCTGAGACTATACAGAAACGAGCAAGTAAAACTGATGATGGTATGCACAGCTGAATTTTAATTGAAGTTTTCTAGATAGCTGTTTCCTCTCTATACAAGATACATATTTATAAAAAAGCATGCATTTAAGAAAAATGAATGAGGCCGTCATGATACTGTGAAAAATCAGCTAGGAATTCATCTGTTGCCATCAAAATACACTGAAATTATAAAATTATCAGAGGAAGACAGCATATGCACAGTTACTAGATCTTTGTGTGATTAAATGATTGTTGCAAGATAATTGTATGAACTGCTTGATTTTGAGGTTTCAGTTCCTTTTGAATTCCAGGTTCAGTCAAATATTCCAAGTAATGCAATTAGACTCTGCACTGAAATTTGAGAAACTCAAGTCATGATGTTAATGCTAGCCTTCCACCTGAGTGCAAATAACTCTCACGTTCAGGGGTGTTCAGTGACTGGAATTTGTTTTGTCCCACTGCTGAAGTCCTGGAGCAAGCTGCACAGTGTAGGTTGAGATTYGAACTCTCAGAAAGCGTGGAAGAGTTTGTATCCAAAGTTTTGATATGGCCTATTGGTAAGAGGGTTTTTGCAGGTGGAGTCATCCCTGGTGAAACTTTTCAGTTTACACCATGTAGAGAAACTTTTTTCCAGATGAACAGCACCTTGTGGCTGATTAGGTTAATTTTCAAAATAGATTACATGCAGCAGGAGTACTCTTAAAGGTACTTTTGTTCTGTAGGAAGAACACTTAAATATGGCCCTATATAACACTTCAAATTCACACCCGACTTAATCCATGTTATTTTCAACTGTAGGCAATTTTTCTACTAGGCTCATTTGAGATTTCAAGATAAATCAATTAAGTACTAGCTGGACTTGAACTGAGTTGAACAGAAACCTTGTCTATGAATTTATGATATGAATTACAAAAAAAATTATATTTTACAGTAAGCCCTCCAGAAGGAAATTATACTATGCTTATCCATAAACATATTCAGGAGTATAGGTATAATAACAAATTGCAATTAGATTGCTTAGTATCATAGAAAGGCACTATTTACTTTACATTAAATTAAATTATTCTACCTATTTGGATACCTCTTACAATGTTGTCTATAGTTTTTATGCCTAAAGAAAAATCTACTTATTAATGTCTGATTCAAGGGAATTACCATACGAAATATGCTCTCTACTGTCACTTCTTACATAGATAACATACCTTCTGAGCAGAGTTATACAGAGTAATTCATACAAGAGACCAGCGGAGTCCTGTACTGGAAGACCCGCAGAATATGATGTGATACACGAAGGACTGCTGGATTTGCAGCAAAACAGTTTTATGTCCACTGAATGGGTGAAGTACGAACTTTATCTTTGTGGACCTCTGGGCTGTGGATTTTGTTAAAATTTCTGATAAATACTTTATATTAGACTTAATTTTTTTGATAATTATTTAATTATTTTTTATTTAAAACTTAGATGCCCTATCTGTATGAGATGAAGACATGGAAGTTACTTGTTGTTAGCCCAGTAACAGTATGCACTACAATGAGCTTCTGAGAGATGCCAGAGACTCCGTATGCTTTCCCAATACAAATATATAATCATAATGGTGCTCAGAGTGATTTTAAAGATGCAACTTCTTTGTTTATATTTTTACTCTTTTACTATCCCATTTTCTGTCATAAGGAAAAGGAAAAAAAATACTTTCAAAGCAGAARAAGAATCTAGGAGTGCTGTGATTCCTTAACTCATGCTGGTCATATGGCTGTCCTGCAACTCATAATTCATTCTTTTCGTGTTTTGAACTTCTCTCTTGTAGAGATGACCAACCAGGGTGGCCTATTGGGTGGTGGTTTTAGGAAAAGGAATCATTATTCAGTAGGAAATAGACCGTCACCAGCATTTCTTGCAGCCCCTAAGCTAAAACAAAGAAGAATGACTTTGCTTCCTCTTAGCCTATTACTGAACTAGTGAAATAGCCACAATGATTTTACATAGATTGCTACCTATCCTACAGACAGCCTGCTCTTCCCTTGAGCCAGCTTCTAAAACACCCCTTCTGTTTTTATCATGGTCAAGCATTGCTTTATACTGTCAAAGGAGTGAGAGAGAAAGAAAATCTCCCTAGCAAAAACTAATGAAAAAAATTAACATTGCAATTATCTGCACAGGGTAATTATCTCAAAAGACTTCACAGTTCACAGAAAACGATTTTAATTGTTTTTAAAAGGTTACCACTGTATGTCTTGTAAACACTATCCTCAAGTGTGTCCCAGGATTTGTTACCTTGCAACATTTAACAAGTTTGTTAACAAACAAGAATTGATTTTTATTTATCTTGTGAAGTAAAGCCCTGGTTGCTTTCCACTTGATATTAATCCTTTATTTTTTTTGCAAAGTAAATAATGGTGGAAAAATCTGAAGATCCGATTAAACTGTAAGTCCCTGCTTTAAAGAAAGGAGAGATCAATATAACTGCCAGCTCCATTAAACAATTCTTATCACCTTGACTGTTTATGTGGGAATAGTTGCAATTTATATTTTATGTTTAATTCTTCTGGTGCAGCTAAGCTTATTTAAATTCCTCATATAACACCTTAATCAACTAGCCACACCTTGAAGAGAAAGAGGAGGGAAAGAAAGGTCTGATAGAACTGTCAGAATGATAAAGAAATGCAGTAACCCTCAAGAGAAATGAGAATGCAAATGCTTAAATAAGAATAAAAAGCACATACAGTAAACCTCCAACATTATTGTTGAATATGGGGCCTTTATATGGGTTATAAGGAGTCGAGCAGAATCTCAGAAGAGAGACTTGGGCAGAAAATTCTGCTGTAACAGAAGCTGCATATGGTCAGCTAATTTGTGCCCAAATAATTTATCATCTAAAGAGTAATACCCACACTTTTGGACATTATGAGCCAAGTGACTTCTGATGGAAGCCCTCAGAATACTGTGACACTTTCCAGTCAGGTGGCTCTTGGGAATGTAGGGGCCCAGGGCCATTCGAGATGCATACATGGAAGCATTTCCAAGAGGGAGAGTTACTGGACTGTAAGAATGTGCACTAAGTTATATTATGGTGACTTGTCTGTATCTTGGTGGTAGTAAAACCTGGAAGACCCAGAAACTCCAAAGCTTTGTCCTGTTACATGCTATGCAGTCACATAATAAATTCCCTTAAAAGCTCACAGTCCAAAAGACCATCCATAACAAGCAAATGAGGGTAATAAATAGAGTGGAAAGGACAGGGTGTAGATAAGAAGTTTACAGGATGTCTGTAATTTTCAGTCAATAGTCAGATCTTGTTCTTAATTCTAGCTCTCTCATTAGATCACAGGAATGGCAGGCAGGAAGTGCGTATTTTATGTCACAGTTTACTTGTGTCAGATGAGACTAAGTCCTTATCTCAAAAGCCTTATGCTTTAGATTGATAGTTTTGATTGTTCCRTGGAAGATGCTATAGGAATGCGGAGACTTACTGAAATTAGATAGTGCTTTAACAAAGGCAAGAAGGCTTGTGTAAATAAGTAATCAGTGAAGAATGAACTGTATCTACATTCCTTGTCCTTCAGGTACTTGGTGCAACTACGTGAAGGAGAATTGACTTTGTATTGCATAGGTCTGGGAGGAGAGAACAAGAATGCAGACCCTGTAACAAATACAATTAATTTGGCAGGTGGTAATGTGAGTGTCAGCAAGGAGAATGGATGTGGTACCTTTTCAGTCCAGACCAAGGAACACAATTATTTGTAAGTATAGTTGGTAATTAATAACTTGTTAAAGCAGAACAATTGAAAACAAGGTCATGCAACAGAGATCTCAGTGTCAGCAGTGGAGAAACTAGGCCATCAAAATTATATAGACAACCCCTCCCATTGCTGTGCTATGGCTTGGTGAGTATTTTAAGGCAGAATCAAAGTATCACAATATAGAATTGAGAAGATGCATTGAAATACTGCCCACTGAGACTGTCTAGTGAGCACATCAGGAGCCAGTGAAAAGATGCATCATTCAGCTTGATAAGGCACATGTGTGAGCAGTTTCTGACTAGTTTGTATACTAAGCATAGTAAGACTTTGTTCACCTTCCCCCAAGGTGGAGAAGAGGAATTATGAGGTAACTGCACCACAAAGTCAATATATGGCAAAACTTCAGCTCTCTAACCTTAGACACCTAAGCAATTAACTTGTGTCTGAAAAGGTCAGAGTCAGCAGCACTGGGCTCCTTTGACAACTAAAGCTTTTGAACATCATTCTGCTTAAATAAGAAATATTTGTAGCTGTATTAGTCAGCATGTTATTTACACTTCCTTATGTTTATATATGACATTCTTAAATTTCAGGTTTCGAATACCCTTTACTGTCCAAAATAACAGGACAGAGGATGTTAGCAAGCTCCAGAATGAATGGATATCTCTTTTAGAAAAGTACTGTCAGCTGTGGAAGGGTGTTTCACTGCCTCGGGAAGGATCTCAGGAATGCATCTCCTCTGAAGCTGATTATGAGGAAGTTAGTGTATCTCTGGATGAACAGACAGAGGACGCCCTCCACGTTGGTGCAGCAGCCAGTCCGAATAAGTCTTCTGTCCCCCAGACGAAGCCTGCAGAAGAGGAAGCAGTGCCAGCATCACCATCTCTTCCACTTTCCATAAACAAGGCAGAGGTGCCACCAGCCCCACCTGCTTTCCCGCAGCCCTGCAGCCTCTCTCCGTTGACAAAGAGAACCAAAGCCTTTCACTGGGATGTTGTGCCTTGGGATAAGGTGAGGATGAAACTGATGGTAGCTGTTAAAGAAAAGAAAAAAAATCCCAACATGTATTAACTTACATATATAGTTACCATAAAAGTACAGTTGTGTCACAAAACAAACTGGATGCCCTTCTGTATATTAGGATGAAACAAAGTGACTTTGTTCTTTTGGCCTTTTGTTTACCCTGTCGCGCCTGTATTTTTAGATTCAAAAATCCATCTGGGGATCATGTGACCCACACAAGAAAAAAATAGATGTATCTAGACTCTGTGATCAGTTCCAAATCCAGGACAYGACAGTATTTTCCAGCAATGAACCTTCAGTGAATCAGCACATCATGTTGGATCAAAAAGTTGCGCATAACTTCAGTAAGTTATAAATAAGATCTGTGTGCTCCTATCTGAAAACCGGGGGTGTGCACTGTATGCATATTGTGTTTGCAATTTCTGCCATTTCTTTGCAAAGGAAGCAAGCTCATGTCTAAATGATCTTTTAATTTCAGTGCCTGTCTACTCATTTATAAAAATAGACCTCATGGCTCATTTGCTCTAAATACGGTCCTTAATGATGTAAAGAGTAGAAGCATCAAGGTGAGAGAAGTGTTTTCAGAGTAGCATGTTATAATCAGTAATAACAGGATGAAATAAAAAAGGGAGGGAAAAATGTAGGCTGAATATTAGGAAAAAGTTTCCCAAAAATACAGTCCATTAAGATATAGAAGATAGTCTCAAGGAAAATTGTTTTAAACTTAATGCTTTGGATATGGAATCTAGACAAGGTGAACAAGTGCTGTGGGATAATGTTTTTCTTTAAAAGAACATATACCAGACAACCAGACAACTTCTCTGTCCTTGATTATTAATGACCTAGTATGTCCCTACTTCGTGAGGTTTAACTCATTTCATTAAGACCACAAACTTTAGTTTTAAAAATGATAAAACAAGCTCATTAGCTGTTTGCAGACCATTGATCTGGCTTCCTGTAAGACATCTTGTTACACAGCAAAGTTCTCTCCTTGTACAAAACGCATGATTACGTTATCAAGCAGTGAAGCTGTTATTTTAGGGCAGGCATGTAAGATCTTATATGAAGCCTGTGAAACTGATGTTAAGACTCTGACTTCAAAGGTTTTTCAGCCTTTGGGGTCTGGCCGGGTGAAATAAGTAAACGGAAGCCGGTTCAGGAGCTAGCACTTTGAATGCTGTATTTAGGCCCTCTCCTACACATATGAATATCCTTAAGAATATTCATATAGCTGGAGACGGCTTGGTGTAAGAAGCCTCTGAGACACCTACAAGCCAGGATAGGCTCAAATAGCTCAGACTGAATTTCTGTCCTGAAGGAGTGATCATGAACCAGATCCTTCCTTCTCATATCCCAGGTATGATTCTGCCAAAGGGCTAACCTACAACAGTCTTCACAGCTAATGAAACAGTTCAATGTATAGTCCTAACCTTACTAATAAATTGACTAAAAGGTCTTTCAATTACCCTAATGAGAAGTGATATATATTAAAGGAGCAAGAGTAATTGTTCTTCAAAGCCTGCTCTGCTTTCTCTTACAATCAGAGATGTCTTGCCAAAAAATTCTGTAACCTAGCACTGTTTTAAGAAATATTATCTGTGTAAAGAATTTGGGACAGTTAAGTTTTTGAAGTTGTAACAATTTCATCTTTATGAATATTGATAAGAAAGAACATACTTTGGAGATCCTGTAAAGTTTTAATTGGCAACTGTAAATGGAAATAACTTGGTGGAATTATTGCATCCATTGACTAACAGTTTGAGGGGTTAAAAGGTAGTGGTTAATACAAAAGCACTGTTGTAAGTAAAAAGAATCCTGTAATAACACTTTTATCTGCTACATTATTGCAGTTTCTTTTAGGAAATTTCTTTCTTTTGGTTTGCAAATAGCACCATTCTCCCTTTTGATCCTTTTTCACTTACAACTTTTCTCACTGAGACATTCTACATCCATTTCTTAATCTTATCCTAAAAGTCCCATCAATGAGAGTTTTGGCATACACCTTTTACAATGGACATTACTTAGATCAAAAGTTAATTTCATCCTGAGAATCCTGATTAATCTTCCAGTGAGTGCTACAAATCACAGTCCTTAAATTAATGAATAAAAAGATGAAGATACAAAATGCCAGTAGGTTAAAGTTTCCTGAGAATTTGAGTGGGTTTCAAAACACAAGAAAAAAATGGAAGAGAGTTCTGAGGAGAACAGAGAAGATTTATACACTAAATTCAAGCCCAGTGTATGCAGAAATACCAAAAAAAAAACCCCACCACCAACAAAAAAAAACCCACTAGGTTATTTAGTGCCTTCTTTTAGGCAAAATAATTTTCTGCCATATGGAGAACAATCTTTCAGAGAGACAAGAGAAACACCCTCAGGTTACCARAGAAAAAAGTTTTCGGAGACGGTATAACCTGTATGTTAATTCAAGAATTTGTGATGTAGTGGGTGGAAAACTGACTTTGGAGCCAGAATACCAGCTTGTGGGACAGAACTGAYGCCTGTCACTCTTTCTGAGCCTCAGTTCCCTGTACATAAAATCCTTATCTTGTTTAGAAAATACTTTGAAATTCATCATCATGGTATTGCTGAGAAAAAATTCAAGAAACTGTTAGTAACTGAGTAGGGAGTAAATATATTTTAATTTTGAAGAAAAAATTGCTGATAGTTTTTTTGGCATGAAGGAAGCCTTAGAATGGAGACCTGAACTCATCTGTTTCTAAGCATGGGTGACTATTATAGAAGAATAGTGGACTTTTATTTGAATTAAGGATATGTCACTGTATTCATCCATTTTTTTTGCCAGATTTTCATAAGTATTATGGAAATTGAGTTCAACAGACACAGTGAATTATGAATTTATAGGGGAGATTGGAAAACTAATTCTGAACCTGTGCCATAAGTATTTTCATCAGAAATCCAGTTCTCAGAGTATGTGTAACCAAGGCAAGGAGCTGAAATGACTCTCTGTGACCTTTGTCTAACCAACAGAGAACATTCTGAATTTCATTTGTTAAATATTTGTAGCTCATTACTTTTATAAAGTCTGAAGACCAGGAATTATTCAATGGTTAATTTTAAATACAGAAAAGGATCAAGAAAATCTTAAATGCTTTGAGGACAGTTTGTGAAAGTGAAGCAGCTAGATTTTAAAATCAACATTTTATTATGAATTATTAACTCTGTTACAGTCTGCAGACATCTTCCTTCCTGAAGAAATACATGGTTTAAAAGGCATAGGGAGGCATAAGGTATAAAGCATAAAAGGCATAAGAAGGAAAACGATTCCACCAGGCTTAGCACTAAAGCTGGATCTTATAACAGAATTAAAGGGGTGGAAAGTCTGTAAGAGGAAGAATAAATGGAATACACTCCCTTGGCCAACAGTCTCCTGAGAGCCATTATTATATGATTTAGGCCACAGCAAGTTTCTATTACCCGAAAAACTCTGAACTGCTTTAGAATTGGAGAAAGAAAGGGTAAATCATACAAATCCCTCCTGATGTTCCTTCCCAGCCCTTTTGTGCTGCTCAGAAGAGTTCTGCCAGGGCAGACTCTAGGACAGTTTCATGCCAACACTGAGAAGCATGCTAAATTTTCTCACTTACTCTGCTGATCCCTCGTGTTCACTTCCTTGTCTTTTCTTTTTCACTTCTTTGTCCTTTGGTAATGATGACAKAGACAGGTTAAAGAATAACTGGCATGACAAAGTGGTCTTTTTTTGGAGCAACAGCCTTCCTAATGGATCTTTGCCTGCTTGGGAAAGAGAGAGCTTATTTCCATTTCCCTTTCATACTGTGTAATATGAGCCAACCCCATGTCTGCACAAAAGTCTTAAAACATTACAAAAATTGTTCATCATATTTTAGAATGCCAGGAAGGAGTCTCTGTCAATGAGGCCTGTCACGGACAGTATTAAAACATACTCCTTGGGCAGTGTGGAAGAAATGAGCATTTCTGTTTCTCAGGTTGCCTTCATTTGGGATTAATTTTTGTTGCCAGGACTCTAATAACTTTCTTTTGAACACTAGAAATGAAACAAAAGAAGTAAACAAAATCAAAACAAATGGAATATTTAATTTCTTTAACCTTCAAAGTATTATAATATACAAATACATAACATTTTTATTCAGAAAAATTAGAATTTACTTTTATTACTGAGCTGAGTGCAGAGAAATAGATAATAGTAAATACTTGAATATCTTCCTGTAACAGTATCTTGATAGTTCTATCGTAAGCATTGACTATGTTTTGACAGAAATATATTTTTGCTTGACTACTGCTATGTATATTTAAAGGAAATATGAAGACTGAGTTTTCGCCTTAACATTAGCAGCTACTAAGTGAAAAACAATTTTTATCTGGGAAGCATATATGAAATGTTTTGGTGTTTTTCCTTCCCTTGAGCATTTTCCTCCAAGTAATCTAAGAATCATTTTCCCTCAGACATTTTTCTTAAAAGTTTCCGAATAAAACCAAGCCAGCTGAAAGAAAAATTATACATTATACATGAAGAGAGTGGTGGACTTACAGATGAGCAGATTACAGCACTAAGAAGGTAATCTTTGGGGTTCAATTGTTTATTTATGATAAATGGTACCTTTTGGAAAAAGCATARTTTTCTGCAAATAATGGGAAATTCAGGAAAGATGCTACTGTGACATTGAATCTATCCTGACTGCAAACAAAAAKTTAGGGTTGCACACAGAAATCTCAGTCCTTAGAACTAAGATTGTACAGTGTTCCCCCAAATGTCACTCTTCCCCATGTTGTTCAGCACATGACAGCAAGTCTGACATGATTTTGTGAACAGGTTACAAGGAGCAGAGTTAATAAAAGAATCGATTGTGGTAGTGAGCAGCTGTAACTTACTGGGAACGCTTCACAGCCTTACCTTCTATCACGGGGTCACAAATCAAAGAAACATAAGAAATTCTGTTCCCTATTTAAGAGTTCATTTGGAAAGGGGAAAACAAATTGCTTTGGAAGGGGAAAGGATATTAAGAATATCAGTATTTCTTAGTGGCAGAGATTTGGGGATCAAAGCAGAATGCAGATTTTTGTATCTTTAAAAAAATTGAACTATTATATTGAGAGGAATAGATTTCAGGAGTGTAAGCAAACTATTGGCATGTAAAATCTGTAGGAAATGGATTGTATCTCTTTGAATAGTTTATGACCCAGGAAGGGAGCAGGTCCAAGATTAGTATCCGTTATACGGCCAAGTCTCCATTCAAGGCATGTGGCACCTGTGCCATTTTATTAAATATATTCATATGAAAATTTGATGTGAAACTGCTTCTTGCTTCAAAATGAGAAAATATTAGAGTGTTTTGCTAAAAGGAGCCTGGAAAAAGATGATGCTGGTGAAGAAAGTGAGGAAGTAACCAACCTATTTTGCTACCAACATGCCTACTTCTTGTAGCATGAAATTAATCCTGGCTTTGAAATCCTAATCCTAATCTCTACATCAACAATAAATTTTAAATCCATGGAGTTATGTCTGCACTTAGAAGGTGATGAGAACAGGAAAAACAGCTGAGTAACATATATGGAATTAATGTCATTATATGAAATGGCTTGTACAGAGCTTGCTTGAACTGTGAAAGAACATGGAAAAGCTTGTGAATATTTAAAATGTTTAAGTGTACTAGTGTTCTGGAGGAAGTTTCCATGCAGCCTGAGGGTTTTTGTCGTTTATACTGACACTAGCAACACAGCAGATTACGAACTGGTGAAAGGTGTATAGCTCCAGTGAAGGTATTAGAGCTCCGTCGCCTTTCAAAACTGGCCCTAAAGGCTGCATTCAAAAAAAAATTTTTTTTTCCTAATTCCTAATTGCAGTGATGTAACTGGTCAGGACATTGTTGCAATGAAATATCCATCAAGGGACACATGGCAGTCTCTGGGAAATAAACAGGTAGAGCTGGCAGACGCGAGGGAATGTCCCGAGTCCCGTAGCGCAGGATAGTGCTTGGGATATGGTCAGCCCCATTTATGGTGGCAGTCATTGCTCACCCCTCAGTTTGGAAGGAAAACAACTACAGGTGCTCCTGCTGAAATCAGTCTGAACCACTCGGTGTGTGAAACAGTCCCTTAGGTTGCTACTTGTAACACGTTTGTCTTAGACTAACTCTGTATTTGCAGACATACGCGCCTCCCCAACCATGCTCCGTGTTCAAGCCCTAATACAACACTGCAAATTCAGTTCCGACCTGCACTCTGTTGAAATTAGTCTAACACCATGGAAGTCACTGATTTGTAGCATCTGGGCTCTTTGCCATCAGACAATAATAATAATGATGATAATGAAGCTTGAAAGTTTTTATTTTTTACTTCAAGATTTCAGAGTCTTCCTTTGGTAGTAGTAATATTGAGGAAAATTTTCTAGCAAGGGAACATGTAAGAGATACTGGATGCTCTATTACTATATTGCTATATGCTATATTGGATCAAGGATTTTGTTCCTGGGATTCATATTTATTGTCAAAATCTAGGAATGCGTGTGCACATTTTGTCATGAAGGGAAGCTTATTTTTCTCACTCCAACAGTTTTCAAAATATTACTGAAAATGATGAAATGCATTGCAGAATTGAGGGCTGGATTTCCAAGACAGTTTGGTGTCTTACAGCTCCCATTCAGACATCTCACTGAGCTGGCAGATGTTTATCTGAAAGCGTCAGCACCCAGAAGTTTCTCTTGTACAACGCACTGTAATAGAGCTGGCACGATACATGTAGCAGGACATGTAGCGCTTCTGAAGATCTTCCACTTGATTTAGGTGTCACAGTGGAAAATTTTACCATTGAAAACTATGGATTCCAAATAATTGAGAATTTGTGGTTATGACAGGAATTTAAACAGAATATCCAGGGACTGGAAAATTCCTTTGTATGCAAATTATACCTGTCCTATTGTCTAAGCCTGAACAGGATGCTTAAATTCCACTATCATAAAAAGAAAGTGTATTTAAAGCCAAAAACAAGATTATGTTTTTAAGACTGTGACCAGTGAGCAGAACGTTCTGCTCATGTATCCAGTGAAGGTTAGTGGAGGTGCTTCAGGACTTACTTTGATACAGAAACCTTTCTATATTCCTCTGAATGAGTTCTTTATCCTGAAGTCTTAAAATAAATARCAAAGAACTCTTTGTCTCTATAAACTTTAATTTTTCAGAACAGTGTGTGAGATTTTAAATTACACAGTTCCATTATAGTTACATCCATGTAAAAAGATATTCATGGAAGCATTCACATATTCATGTGTTTTCTTTTCTATGGCTTCCATTGTCTAATGCTTTAAGCTTTAAGATTTCTAGATAACCTGTTAGTTTCATTTCATCTACATAATACATGAAAACAATTTGATGGAATATCAGACTCCTGATTAAATGAAGATATTTTCTGTCAGCTTTTTAAAAAAATATTCTTTGAATTTGCTTAAAAAATTAAACCAACAATTTTTAATGATAAATAAAAACTCATTTTCCAGCAGATAACTGTTATTTTTAACTGAGAATTCATTTTTTACTTGATGGTGAAGGGTGACAAATGGAATATTTTGTAATCTGCTTTAGTATGTATCTAATAATTCAAAAGCTATAAATTACTCAATTAAATTATTGACAATGATAAAAAACCCTTATTCTGTGTTTATATCACTAAAATCTTTGCTTTACTTTTTCCATGTTACAAATTATTTTTTAACAAATTGACTTACTTTTAATGAAAATGTATATCCATCCACATGAATGTTTAATCACACTTGCTACAAATTTAGTAGGTTGTTTGCAGAAGAAGAAGAGAAGATAGTAGACCTGAATGCTTATTGAGGATCCTTACCTGTCCTTCTCATATATGTTATCTATAACACCGATTCCATTTTTCTTCTTTAAGATATCCTACTAATTCCCATGGTATACATGTCAGACAGGTAAAAAAAAAATCTCCAAAGAGGGGAACTGTGGTGATGTGAAATTATTTTTCCMAGTGGAGAAATGTTTAAAGATGTCAGTTTTCCAAAAATCTCCTGCTCTGGAGTACTGCGGGAGAAAGGTCCGCTACCTTATTCAGAAGGAAGAAAGTTGCAGCTCTGTGTTATGTGTCCTAACGAAAACGGGAAGGGGATCGCAGAAGTGAYGCAGTGCTTACAGAGACAGACACGCAATTACCCGCTTTTCTTTCATGGGCAATTAAAAAAATTGTAGACCTAGGAGTCGTACTGTGGAGCCCATTGGGTGCTCACGTCTCAACACGTGTATGCTGTGTTTTTGCGTTAGTTTTTCAAAGCGGCTATTGCAGGTGACAAGCTGAATGGACACGGCCTGCCACCTATGGAGGTTTATAGTGCCCGAGTCTCGTCTAGAGGGCACGGACTAGCTGACAGGTGATTTACGTACACTGTGTTTTGTTTATGAAATGAGGCCTTTCAGAACTGGCAAACTGCTCCTTAGTTTTTAATGAAGTTTCCKTCACTGCAGGCTGGAGTTCCAACTTTGCAATATGTGAAACAGTAAACACTCAGAAATCCCAATACGTGGCATGGAATGATTGTTTTATGCTACACCAGTATTCAAGAAAGAGGACATCTAATTTTCATTTACTGTTTTACAGATATATGCCAACACCGAAAGATGTAGAAAGGTACCAGGCCTTCAGGGGATCCCCTTCGGAGCTGCATGTAGTCGATCAGTTTATGTTAGAGGTRAGAAAGCACAGCGGCCATTAAAACACACCACACGAAATTTCTAGGACACTCTCTTCTAGACAAAACTGCTACAAGAAGTGGTTGTTTGGAACTTAAGTTTCCAGTCTCAGCCAGAATCAGTGTAAGAGGATTTATCTGACGTAGAGATGGGATACACAAAAATTATGAAGAGAACTTTTATCCCTTTGCGTTTCTGAGTATCACTTCCTCCCCTTCCCTGAAAGTAGGAACTGGTTTATTCTGAGCTAGATTTCCAAGAACTTCAAGTGTAAAATTGTGTGCACTTAACTATTCTTGTTCACAAGAAATGAGTGTCATTGTTTTTAATAGCATCTGTCCCTATATGCATACACAGTGAGTTCTTGAATTTACCTATGGAAACCAAGCATGTTTCTGACATGTGATTGCTATATTTGCCATCATATATCTARTCTTAAGACCTAGAATAAGATTAATAAATGAGTACAGAAATTAGGAAAACTATGCTACTAACTGAATTGCTCAATATATTATGAGAGATACATGCATGTTTGAGTAGAAACATGGGTTTGGATTCCTTTTCTGTTCTGTTTATGCAGATGTGTAAAATCTCACATTTAGGCCAGAGGCTGGATCTCCTGCTTACCATACGTGAGCTCCCTGTGAGCATAAGAGATTTGGAGCCTGTAAGTAACATGCTTGTTTCATAGTTTACGTGTAATAAAAATCTACCGGTTAGATAGCAGAGGGCCAAATGGCCTCAAAGCAGATTTCAAACTGTGTGGTTGGGGAGATTTTTTTCTATAGGAAAACAGTTCATAAGCCATAATATGAACAATTCATACTGCAATAATCCAGGCAGTCTAATGTATAAAATATCATTTTACTGCACTGCTGCACTGCTGAAAAGTAACATGCAAAAAGGTTAAAAAAAATTTTTAAAGTCAGTGTAGCTCCTGGCTTTGATAGCCAAGGAATTGTAAATAACATGAAACTAAGTTAGAGATAGGTTGTATTTGCAGTGTAATATGGACTACCTGCTGGTGCATTTGGAATGCCTTTGGAAATCCAAAATTTGGGGTGATTTAGTAACACAAGTGCCTTCTACAGAAAGCAGGATCTGAGAAACACATGGAACTGAGCTCAGATAGATCAGTATGACCCTTTCTCTTGGGATTTTAGAGAATCCAGAGTTTTTGGAGACATTAGCTGGCAGAATTGCTTTTATTTTAYTGTATTTTGTTAATGATACAGTATTCTACAGTGATGATTCAAAACAGAATACAGTAAAAAAATGGAGACATTACAGGGCTGCTATATGCATATACATATGTGCATATGCATTTAATATCATCCTTATTTTACTAGTGTTCAGGAAGCAGTTTCTGATGGGTCTGGTAGTGCAATAAACACCCACAAAGGAGCGGGAAAAGGACAGGAAAAGATATTCAAATTTTTATTTGGGGTTGTTACACTTTCCTCATTCTCTGGTAAGTGATAGGACAGACAGGAATTTGACCATTAAAACTGGATTCCTTGTGTGGGAAAATTCTTGCCCCACAAGCCGAAGGAATCATTCTAAAGTCATGGATTTTTAGAGCGAGTTTATTGGACCAGCCTCTCATAGAAAATTACCCCTTCCCAAAGACTGAAACAAGCTGTCCACCCTAATAATTACATCATTAAACTRAAATGTTGCAAAACTGAGTTCAAGTCCCTCTCTGCCTAGTTCAGAGCGACCCGGGAAGGGGGGCAGGAGGGGAACAAATTAACAGTGTTGAGAGTCATGTGGAGCCGCCTTACCTGCCAGGCTCTACCTGTGCTTCGATTCAAAACAAATTGTTTCAACACAATTCTGTTCCTGTCAAAATGTTTCAAAGCTTTTGCTTGCTTTCTGCAYGGGAATGAAAGCACATTTTGAAAGTTGCTGCAAGTCAGAGTTGTTATCCTTTGTCTGGCTGCGATTAAAACCGTAGTAACAGTGAACAAAACTCAGAAGAGGAACAGATGGAGAACACCGGGGAGGTGCACAGATTTCTGACCCTGCCTGGTATAATGTGACACCTTTGCTATCCTCCACTGAAACGAAATACTTGAAAATTTGGAAGCTACAGTATACTGATTGCTTTGAGGGATATTTATTGTTCATTGAACAGATGATTAGCTCTCTAAGTACTTTCTTATTTGTGCACACTACACACATATATATATATAATGTGTAGACTAGACACTTAAAATTTTATTGGACAGTCTGAATATTAGCTTTCAGTATTGTTTGGCCCTGTGATGTGCTGTGAATGTTTTAACAAGGGCTTTCAGAGCTCCCACAACTTTTCTGCTTTCCCTGTTTTTTAATTTTATGTTTGTGGTTGATCAAGATAGGTGTGGCAGTAGAAAAATATACATTTCCTAATTTAAAACAAAAACACCTCTTGTATTTATAGACCTAGAAGGGAGGTGGCTTCCCTGGGGAAATGGAAATTGATACTAAGTTTGATTACAGGAAATTATTATTCTTCCTTGTGGGGAAACCGTACCAAGAATTTTGATAAGATAACAGTCTTCTAGCTGGCATAAACAGACGGGAGAGAGGTGACGGATGGAGAACCTTACACTGCGCTTCAGGCTATCTGCTTCCCCTGATGCCTGACATTTGGTGCAATCTGGTGCATTCAAACAGCACAATATTTTTTATTGAGAAGCATTTTTAAGAGATGAGGTTGAAGTTCTTTTGGCAAGACTGATTTGGCAGCCAGAAAGGATGTGACCTCCAGCTGAGGCAGGGAGGCTGTGCCAACACTGGCTTTATCTTGGTAGCAGAATTTTGACTAGTCTTTCCTGAACCCCCCTAGCCTGTTCCCCAAAGGAAGTTGAATAGAGAGATATCAGCTACGGTGCGACTTATTTACTCTAGCTAAGAACAATGAGGCCTGGCAAAGGGAAGGTAAAGACGCCAATGTTTCACTCATACTTTCAACCTGAACTGAAGGAAGATACGTGTGTTCCAGCTAATAAACCAGAAAATCCAAGCAAGTAAGCAGCTGCAATCCAGCCAGAAGTTTATTGCTGTCTTGGAGTACATTTTAGCCATTGGGAACCTTTTAAATGAAAAGGCTGGAAAAGAGAAGGCTAGAGGATTTCGACTGTCGTCTTTGATGAAAGTGAGTAAATATTTTCCTTGTCATTAAAATTATGATATTATAATGTATGTTAACATTACATCACATTAACATTAACATTAAACTAAGTTTTGTCCTGAATGTGGAGAAAAGCAATCATTTTTAATGAATAGCTAACATTTTAACATCTGCTCTTGCTTACACTAGAAACAAAGTCCGGTTTAACAATGTGTTCTTTAACATGTACTGTAACAAGATGCATTTCCCCATTTTAGACGACAACGTTGGGTACATGGGGCACTGTGGTGTGGAATACGTTGTTTTTCTAATGAGGTAGAACATGGAAATGCTGATTGCTCTGATATTAAGAGCCCACGGCTAGAAAAGACATGAGCTGCAAGCCGCTGGCTAGACTCGAGTTTGGGTTAAGTGTAATTTGCAGCTTTGTGCAGAACACAGTTATAAGGATCTGGTTTTGTTCCACAGTGGGCAGAGGCCGTGACTATGGCATTTCTTCTGCGAGGGTTGTGCTTCTATGGCACTGGAGCAATTCCTTCTTAGCCCTTCAGCTTTTTACTTCAGTGCAAAGGTCTTTTACAACAAGTGGTATTACATATTTTTTAAGGTAAAGTTTGACAGGTAGAATATAAATAATTGAATAAATTCAAAGAGAGTGAAGTTTGTCTGCAGTGGTTTTAACCAGTGAAATGTATGTGAAACTTTTGGAGCAAATGTCAGAGCCTTGGTGGATTGTGGAAGAGGTACTGCACGGAGTAGTGACTGGAAGCATCGTGTTGGGAGGTTCAAACTGGGCTTCGTAGCCCTAAAAATGCTTTCTGGGAATCAGGACATCTACTATATCCTTTAAAGATAAATCTTCTRTTCCCTTCCCCATTCTCCTCAGTGTAGCTCTTTAGATGATACAAGCTGATGTCAAAAAGCAGCAGGATTATGTATATGCAGAACTGTTGAAGTCTGCTGGCCCTTCCAGAGCTGCCTYGGTCCCACCAGCCTCAGTAGTGTTCTGGTGGGTGATTGAATAGGGGGGGAAAATGCCTGTTCYGATCTTTTCTCTTCCCTGACAGAGATCTGCCCTTCAGAACCCATCGTTTAGCTCTTGGTTCTTTACTTGTGTCTTAGCTGACCTACCACTTGCATGACACTAGGCTGAGTTTTCTATTAGCTTTAAGGCAGTTGATTTCCCTTCCTCATCAAAATACGTTGCCACTGAGCACAGGGATTTTTTCCCCTCCTCCACCCAGCAGTGACAGAGCATGATCTTATGCTAAAAAAAAAAAAAAAAATGGATACAAATTTCCTAAGCTGCCTTGAACCTTTAAGGCTACTATAAAATTATGCTTGATCTGTAAATAGAAGAGAGAAGGATTTTTTTTTTTTTTTTGGTAAGGTATCTTTTCCATCTGGAGACTTTAATATATGAGTGAGTGATTTATAATGGTAGTGACAATTCTGAGACACAACTTGTATTTTTTTTTTWAAATGGCTGTGATATCACATCTATCATAATGAAAAATGTCTACAAAATCATTTTCTGCCACAGAGCATCTTCCCAGATTCAATTAAGGAACCTTACTATCTACATGGATACAGCATGGTGTTTTAAGTAGAAAGGGGTACATGACTGTGTTTGGAGATCCAAAATCAGTTGCAATCAATTAGGATACCTTAAGTTAAAAAAGACCCCTGTGAATAAGATGACACAAAAGAAAAAGAAAGGTCAACGGATATGAAAGTGTAAAGCTGATCTTAATCAAGAATGTCTGCAAAACAGCAGACTGAAAAGAAGTTTAATTCCATTGTGTTTTCTATTCTTGTCAAATTTACCTAGGAGCTATCAGCATCCCTGCTTTTTCAATTTTTTTTTTTTTTTTTAAGTATAATAGCTCAGTCTGTCAATTATTGCTATATTCTATTTGTAGTTGTCTCTGTTGCGGGGTAAGGAGAGGACATTCACCTTGCTTCATGCCCTTGTGGAACAGATCTTCTTACATGAGCCTGATCTGACTAAATTTTCTCAGGAGCTGACAGAATTTGAAGCTGTTCCTGATGGTAAGATGATGGAGGGAAAATATCCGCAAATAAAAAATAAAGTCCCTCAACCCTTTTGTGGAAACTCCCATCTTCGCATTGTGTGAATGATATTTATTATCATCTTTTCCCCCCTCTATTCCTTTCCAGCTTCCATGAAAGGACTCAGTGCTGAAGTTGATGGTATGTAAATATGGTTTCTAAATTCAGAGACAGATTGTCATATGTTGTGCAGTCATTTGGAACAGGTTTTCATTGCACTTCTGCAGTTTGTAAAGAGAGGTAAAGGTGCAAAATATTGAGGTAAAGTGTTGCTATGGTGATATTTAACCTGCCATGTTACTGTGAGGAATTTAAAAAAAACAAATATTAAAGTGCTTCCAGGTGGTTTAGAAATATCAAAAATATACTGCCCATGGTAAATAGAATTTATCTTAAACTGCAAATGTTAAGCGATACAGGCACTCTGTCAAAGTTACTGCTGGAACAGTCACCAGGTGCAGGCAACAGAGCAGGAAAAACTTAGTACAGTTAAGTAGTGAAGTTCAAGAACTTCTTTGAACCAAACTGATATCCATCTCTAAAAAGGAATACAACACTAGTGAAGTCAATAGGAGAGAATAGAATAAGATTGTTCAAATGTAAGCTAGACTTTGGGAGACATTTAGAACTTACCATTGAACAGTACCATAAGGTGGCCAGTGAAGTCGATGGATTTTAGACTGAGCCCTTCGTGAGCTCATAGAGAAGGTATATAAGCAGATAAAAATGTCTTATATTGTGTTAAAAGTTTATAAAAATCCATCTTTTGAAAATGTGGCATGGACACTGACTGTCACTATGGACCAATATATCCCATTTCAGCATTTGATAAYATATCAGAATGACAGTCACTCTCAGCCTTTAGTGTGAAAAGCCCTTGCACCATTTTGCTAACCTTTGGTAGGCAGCCAGGCATTTAGCTTGCAGTTACAGAAGTGTTTTTATTTTGTTCCAACAAATTCCAAACAACTTTTTAGGAGATATAAATAACTAAAAATCACTATTTCCCTTCAGTCACTTGTGCTCTTTGGGGAAAATGTTGGTAGCATTTCAAAATCACTAAATATTTTAAAGCTAGATTTGTAAAGTCATGGCTAAAGTGTTAAAACAGACACGATACCAGAAACTGTTGGGAGCTGCCAAAGGAGCTGCATTATGGGAACTGGAGGAGACTGGCTGGCCTCTTCCCTTCATGGATTCATGATGGCCGAGTGCAGATCACTCCTTTATGTTTTGAGTCCCAAACCCTCTCCATTCTCCAGGGAAAGGGATGGCATGAATACTGCAAATTCTCAGCATGTAGATCCAGAGGCACATCCTGGGGCTCATTTCCTGCAAGTATTGCAGGAGCATGAAGGGAGGAAGATCCTAGGCTGAAACCTTGGTCAGTTCAGGACTGAATCCTTTGATCCAAGGACGAATSCCACCTCTGGAGTAGTAGTCTTCTCCACCAGCCATTTCATACAGTTAGAGCTCTCACGCTAGCAGTCTGCTGTAGTGCCGAGTGACAAGATTTCCTACTGTTACATAGGCTAGAATTTTTGTTCTTTTATCTTTAAAGGAACACTGAATTTTATGCACAAAAACTTAGGTTAGACATGTTATTTTTACTGCTAATTCAAATGCTTAAAAGCTAGGAAAAGTCAGATTTATGGCTGCTGTATAACCAGACTATGGACCTCTTCATTATTCTCCAGTTGCTTGTGATGTGGTCACATACTATTTTTTCCATAAGACCCATGCCTCTTTTAGGATTTCTATTTCAAAAAGGCAAGTTAGTATTCTAGATGAACATACTATAGACCCATATTCTTCTAATTTTTCCATTAGACATCTGCAGTCCTTTACACAACTGCATGCTGGTTAAATTTCTCAGTTTCTTTCTCTTTTGTTGTTAGTTTTAAAAAAAGAATTGGAAAATGTTACTCAGTGCAGGCGGCTTATCAAACCCAAGACGATCAAGGCAACACCCCAGGAGTCACAGTTCTGCAAGGAACTAAAGGTAACATTATCGCAGCCTTATTGTAGGTTGGAGATAAAAGATGAGTAATCTAGTTGGTTTGTACTGAATCCTGCCCTGACAAGGGATTCAGGAACATTTCAGAAGGAAAGTAGCCTCTGATAGTGTCTCATACCACAAGATGCAGCATGAGGAGGGCTTTGCAGAATTTCTATACCTCCTCCTTTGGCTTAACAGGTAAATGGGCTGGAATGGATGAGGAACAGATAGCCACACAGTCACCCACARTAAACGGTTTGGAACAACAGCAATTTTAGAGCATATATGAATTTTAAATAGCTTCCTCTGCCCCCAGACAGCAGGGAAAATAGTATAGAGAAACATCATCCAAGAGCATGCCTAAATTGTGAGTATAGGTTGACCTAAGATGATTCTGCCTATGCTAATGACAGAACTAGATGGACACAATGGAAAAATAGTGAAACAGGCTGTTGGCAAGCCAGTTCCGGCCCAGAGTCAGCAGAGCCAAAGACAGGACTGTGCTCCCAAGAGTACAGTTACACTGATTCTGTACAGGGCTGCTTCTAGTAAGCRCATTCCTCTCTACCAGTGTGTGGACATGTTCACCTCTGCTTTCCTGAATATCTTTCTGCTGTGCTTCATTGGATGGTGTAGACATCTGCTAAATCAGCACATTCCCTTCTGCCCTGGAGCAGCTCAACAGTATGTTTCTTCAATAAATATTAAGTTGTTTAAAATGAATATGTTACAAAGRAATCATGATTAAGAAATGTTATTTTTAAGTTTCTATGGCCTTGTTTCTGACTCTCTTAAGAATTAGCAACTGAGAGTGTTTGYGTTGCATGCAAGAGGATTAGATTATGCCAAATGTGGATTCATGTATTGCCATGGAAATTAAGACTTTATCATGCTTCTAACCTTGCAAATTTTTCATAGATTTAGGTAGTGTTATTGGATGATACTGTAAAAAGTTCTCTGATGTTCATGTTCCTTTTTTGTATTTGATGGCTTTATACYGGCAAAGAAAGGTGTGTGCTTGATCTGTGCTTCTGTTTTGTGAAATGCAAAATTTGTGTGACATGGAAATTTTGACTTGAATTCTCTCGCTCTAACTGTTGTTTAATACCTGCTTTAACATTACGCCCTTATATCAAATTAAGAAGTTTTATTTTTATTACAGGATCTAATTCAGAAGTATGAAGGGGACCTATCCCTGCTGTCAAAAAGATGTGATGAAATGAAGAAGCTTTATAGCGACATACTGGTACATATTATATTAAAATRCAATTTGCACCTTATTTGCATCTGAAGATGATTTCATTTTCCATGTGGCCAGAAGTTGCCTCAACTTTTAACCCAGTTGCTTCCCCCCGCCCCATTCTCTAATGTTAGGCTTTTGATTCATTTCTCTCGTTTAGAAAGGATTTTTTTTTTCTTCTGAATAATGCTAGTCCCAGRCAGATTTATTTGCATATTTATAAAGCAGCAAAAAGGTGAAGTAAATATATAATGGGATGAGTGATCAAAGGTCAGGCTATCATCTGAAGAGCACTAGRAAGGAATAGTCCAGCTTCCCTAAGGGTTGGATATCTGCTCTGGAAATGTGTTGTGGGTAGTCGTGGAAAACATGTTGCTCATAAAAAAAAAAAAATCCACAGACCTATCTTTATGATTTTATATTCTGCTTATAAAATCAATAGTGACCTTGGCATGTGACACTTCTATGGAATTAACAATAAATTGKGGATAACTGCCTGTGGTATAGCTGTGGGCTATCAACTTCTCACAGATGGTCATTAGCTCTAGGAAATGCCTCTCTCATTACTGTTTTAACTGATGGTGCACCATGGGTGAGTGGTGAGGYGTGCCAAAGATCAAGGGCTTGTAGCACCCAAGAGGTGCAATTAAGAAGACAACATGCAAAACTATTAATCACATATCACTGGATAAGGTTAAAATTTTGTGACCAGATTATATCTGAGTAGTTTCTTTTACTGTGTTTTTGAGTTCTGGACAGAGGATTTACTCATAAGAACCTTTTAGATGATGTCCAGATGACTTTGTTTAGATAATGACAGATACTAGAAAATGTTAATCAACTGAATAACCAATAACTTCTTGTCCAAACCTTTCCATATATTTCAGTTGCAACCTGAAACACTGAAATACTAGTATATTGCTATTCAGCCTTGGGAGAGCTGTATCTTCCAGTTACAATACAGCTCTCAATTACAGGCAAGATAAGAACTTGTAGCAACACAAGATGACTTTTAAAACTTTTTATTGAAGTCTTTGGAGCTTGTTCTCTAGATTTCTACTGGTTGATTAGGAAGCTATTTCAGGCACCTCCTGTTCTTGAACTCATTGATCCCATTAAGGAGAAATACATGAAAATGCTGACAAGCATCTTGAATTAAACTSCAGCAACAGATTTAATAATAAAAATCCTCTTCTGTCCTAGAACTGGAGAACTTATTTGGAAGTGATTTTAGTTAATGCAGGAATCCTTCTCCTAGTACTGAACTTTGTAGTATGACTGCCTTTCAAAAGCTGTTTTACAGTAGAGTGTATCTGATGCCAATACTGTTTAGGTCTTTTTGAAAAACTTTTCATCCTTTCACCTTTTTCAAATGAAGAGAAGGAGCGAATAGGGGAGATGGCTCTTTCTTTGATTAGATTATTTTTTTCCCCCAAAGCATCTGTTTCCCCGTGAATATATATATTTTTTTGTTTGCAAAACAAAATGCCAGAGAATGAAAACATTTTGGTTTGGATATGCTGCTACCATGCCCACCAAGGAATATAAACCATTTCCCTAATGTACTAATTTTCTTTTATGAACAGGGTTCCCTCTAACAAACTGCATAGCCAGGAAACTTCATGATTTMCTGATTTTCTTTTCTTCAGCTAGAGATCTATAGCCCAGCCAGAGAGACTGAGCTATAGAGAAAACTAGGATAGAGGTCATTCAGGTAATGACAGCTCCTGGGGCCGCTGTTGCTTGGGATGTTTTGGTTCTCAGCTTGCTGGAGTTTTTAGTCATCTTTAAGTTTTCTTGGTCAGCTACTTAAAGTAAGAATAGGATTTCATGCTTAACTTAAGTCAATCTAAATGGTACTGCAAGTGAAAGAGCACATCCTGCACCAAGACATGCACTCCCACAGCATCCATTGGGCCAGTGCTAGCTAGCCCTCCCGTGGCTGCGTGCTCAGCTGGATCATGGCTGTTTGGTGCCAGTGCTAGCCCAAGGAACCAAGTAGAGAAGTATGTTCAGGAGTGTAGATGAAGGCAAGGCATTTCGATGCCAATGTGAATACTGAGCCTTACTTTGAGGAATCTGAAACAGCCGATATACGAACATTATTCTTGRAAGTTAATGGAGTTACTGTGTAAGGTGTGAGGTTCTACCCATACCCAAATCAGAGATGACAATAGCATGGTATACCTCATACTACTTGGACTTGGACCAAACACAAGGAGATGAAAAAATTCCTAAAACTATTTGTTAATTAGTAATAATAATGAAGGTATTTAATCTTTCTCTTGCTCTTTTCATTTCGTTAAGATCTTGGATGTGGCTTAGCTTATCTGGATGATATTAATGCTAAATATTTTTCTCTTTCAAATTTACAGGTAAAGTTTGGGGAACCACAAGATCTAGACTCTCAGGAACTATTTGGATGGATATCTTCATTTATTTGTGAGTTTAGGAAGGCGTGTGTTGATGTCATGCCGTAAAGACAACACAATTGTTATAAAGAGAGAAGGGAAAGAGAAGTCCAAGAAACAACGTTTAGGTTAATCAGTCTGAAAGTTTTATTAGTATGAAGTAGCACATAGATAGTATATCATCTTTACAGCAGTAYACTTTGATTTTAAGAGATATTCAGTTGATACTGTATAGTTTTGTAAGTGGTATTTGACCTGTAGAATTGCAGATGACCTATAAGCCTTGTCCTCATTTTTTCAATGTATGTGCTTTTTTACCTTGAGATGCTTGTGTATTTAGAAAGGAAACATTCTTGACATTTTATGAATTCTCTTTTAATCTTTTTCTTTGATACCCAGTCTTCTGATTAAGCTGTAACTATCACTCTCAATGACTAAATTTCTGCATGGTGATCTAATTTTTCACTATTTTTACCATAATTTTCCAGATAGTATTTCATAAGTTTTACAATGAAATGGGGAGCTGTTACCCACAGAGGAGAATATTGAGCAAAAATTCGTGTTTGTCTTCAGCTCTGAAAGCATTGCAGCTTTAATATGTAATCGAGAAAGTATCTGGATGGGTAGTTTTTTTTCTTCAAAGTAGTACAATAAAGCAGTGCTTTTTTATGGCTGATGTCACGGATTCGGGTAAAATACCATAGAAGTCAATCAAWATGTGAGATTTGCATTGGCAGGAAGAGAGCAATATCAGAGAGACAAAACAAAAACTTGTCACAATGCATTTAAGTAATGGATACTGGAGATAATTATCCATGGTTTTCAAAAAAGAAAATACCTTTGTTGTATTTTTTGGCTTTTACATGTTTTTAATTAGAATAATTATCTGGAGTTCAAAAAATGTGAAATGAAAAGAAAGTCTATAAATGCAGAGACCAAAAAGGATGTATTTGACCTTGAAAGCAGAAAATAGCTCTGCAAGGCCATTGTTAAAATTTGGCATTTTCTCTACTGGTGTTGAAAACAATTTTGTTTGAGGTGAAGTGACTTATTTTAGATCTGACTGCCTAGTTCTCAAGAAGTTTTGGCCTTTGATGAAAATTCTGAATGCTCTCCCTGACTTAAGTACTAAAAGTAGTTAGGTCTTACTCTGAAGGGCTTAGATGARCTTAAATCCAAAAGTTACATCATCAGAACCCTCTCTCAGCTGGCATATAAAATTTCTCTCTGTCTAACATTTCATTTGCTGTTGCAAATGTTGCCAGTGCTGAGCACCTAGGTATTTAGAAACTGTTCTGTTGAAGAACCTGGGCAACCACCAGTCAGGTGCTGCAACACATAAATTTTAAGTGCTGGTTCACCTATCACCCCAGACAGTAAAAGCCCTTTAAGACAACCACCAAGGATGTAGAAACACTTATGCACTGGCTGTTCTGTCTGGAAAGCAGAGATGAAAATGCCCAAGACTTTCTCTTGGCCTCAACACTTTAAAGGGCATAGCCAGCTGCTGTTCCTGGACCCTTACAGAGAGAACTTCTGATACGCCATGACTGACAGCTGACCTCAATGCTAAAAGGAAGAAAAGTGTTTCTGCGGATAGTACAGCCATCATCGCAAAGGCGAGAGGTCTCTTGCACACCAGCCATGGTACACCTGCTGAGGGAAGGGGACGCAGCCAAGCTCCTGYCCACCTCTAGGCATTAGGTGCTCCCTTCCCTTTGGGACCTCACATCTGCTCCTGAGGGTAGGTGCACACACCTTCAAAGAAGCGAGCAGGAGTCATAAGTGGTCTTTTAAAATGGGAGTTTCCACCTCTAACTTGAGTAGTCACTCAAGGAGTGGAATCCTGACYGAAAGGATTCGAACCTAATAATCCACCTCTTAAAGGAGCGCTCTGGCCACCGCTGCTTTGAGGYGAAAGGTGTGCTAACCGGGTGGCATTTCATTGCTGGCCAATGAACAATAACTGCAAGGAAACGTCTTCAAGAGGTGGTGCCAAGTGTTAAGCAAGTGTGCTGATGAGTAAAGAAGCAAGTGTTCTTCCAACCGCGTCTCATAAGAAACAAACCTGGCACCGGCTGTGAATGCCAATGARCCTCACTGCTTAATTTCTGTTCTTTAAATCCATCCCTTATCTCATGGGATTTCTAAAAAGATCTTTGAGGAAGAGGATCTAAAGAGTCTGTATTCAGTATGCTTAATRTCATTTTCAGGCAGCTACTTATTATATATAGATACTGCTTAGTGTCAGGAGGAGGCTGCCTGAAGTAAGGGTGTGGAGTGAAACAGGCAGAAAGGTATTTAGAGGTTACACGCAGGCCCCACAACTTGTAGCGTCTGTCTCACTTGGGTACCTGGCATCCATAAACTCTTGAATACCCGCTTTATAGAAAGTGCATCCTTTTGTCTTCTTAACAGTCTGCTGTCAGGACTGTGCTTCCAGTTAAGAACATGTAGTCATGTCTCTCAGAGGCGAAAGGAATATAATAAAATATAAAATAAGTAGCATAATTAGTATCTCCGGTTAGTATCCCTAATACTAATTTTACCGAAAAGTATTTACAGGAAAAAATACAGGGTTTTAATTTTACAGAAAACATATTGGCTATATTTTTCTCAAGTCAGCATCAGAATGCTGAAATCAGGTTGACATTGAAGTCAATGGGATCTATATATGTATCAGAAACTGCAGCTTAGATCACTCTTTTCTGATTAAAAGAGAAAAATTAAATTTGTCTTTATTTTTCTTGTATCGCTATATCATAGTGCACTATGCAATGCATATATGTGCACTGTAAACAATACTTGCATTTTCTGGTGTGTATCATATCCTCTCCAAAATCTGAGGCATCTTCATTTATATGTGAATCATGTAAGATAATCCTGAATACAAGTGCCATTTCCATGGTATCAAGATCCCTGCATCCCTGAACAGCATTCGTGATGGTCATGATAAGCTTCATGTTTTTCTACCATTACCTTAGCTCAGGAGTCCTGGGAAGTTTCTTTTAACTAAAAGTTTTTTCTTCATGACTCACTTTCTTCTTCTAGTCTTTTTTCTCTATTATTATATTGAACAGCTTGTCCTTGTKTTATAGCTCAGCTAGCATGGCCTCTTCCAATTAAAAATATATTCTACACAGTAGTTGATACCTAYGTCTTTGTGTGAATATCCTGGAGCATTAATTTAAAAAATTAATGTCCAGATACTTTCTTAGCAAGAAGTTCTAGCCCCTTCAGAGAGCATGAAGATTTCCTATTGAGTGGGAGCTTACTGAGGAGACAAGTTTCAGTTTTCTCAAACAAGCCATTTCTTCAATGCCTGTGAGTTTCAGGGACCTCCTGACTTACATGTAAAAATAAAGAAAGAGACCTTGTTCCCCTCCTCATTCTTTTTTTTTTTTTTTATTTTATTTTACAGCCGACAGGGTTTTTCAAGTCTTTTACAGTCAAACATATAAACATATTACTAAGTTTTAATAGTATTTATTTGTAAAGAATGATAATTGCTATACCTAACATTTGTTAGGATTTATACTTACCTAGGCAAGGATTCCCAGCTATTTTAAGTTCTAAATCTCCCTATGGATAATTTCTATAGAATCCTTCCTTAGAGGCTGACAGGTAAATCCTGCAGACCTGTAGTCGAAGTGGCAGGTGAGTATTCTGTTTGCGGAAACTAACACAATTGGCAGCTCTCCTACAAGTAACAGCCTACAACAGCTTTAGTATTTTTAAGTCTGGGTTATTTGTTGCCCTAAAAAACCCCCAAAGCTTAAATTTGGCATATTATGACATATGAAAATTTAATGATAATGTTATATAATGTAGTTCTGGGTCTTGTGCTCACTAAAATTAGTCTCAAGATTTAGTTGATCTGAAATAAGGCTGTGGGTCAAATGCTGTACAGATTTTTGTTTCCTGACTACTCAGCTGTGAAAGAACTTCTTGCTACAAAATGAAATCGAAATCTATTTTGATAGTTTGTTTCCTTAAAATGCACAGTACTGGTAGTATATATAGTACTTTGGCAAGAAAAGAAAAGTATAATTTTGGATTCACACATTATACATTAGTCATCCTCAGCAAAAAACTGACTGAGAGAACCACTGCAGAATTAGAGAACCACTATAGAAAACTCTGACTTTATTCATCTGCCAGTGTATTCAAATCTGCTCTGAGAAACACCGTAAGAAATGCAGCACATGGAGACACGGGTCACTGATTTGACTTGAAGTCCCAAAGGAGCCTGCGTTACATGTGTACCAACACTTACAAGGGCTTTCCAAGAATTTACAGTTTGAAATACAAACATTTTCCCCTAGAGGCAGTAATTTCCCAGAGTTTACTCAAACTAAAAAAACAGATGTAAAAAGCTGAGATTTTCCAAAACTAGATTCAGTGGAAAAATTCAAACTGAATTAAATCAACAATAACAACAACAACAACCTAAACAAGCAAGTAAATCCTAGGATGGTGGCCAAACTTTGCTTTCTAGCATTCCTATTTCTTTTCCATTTGGCCTGCCTGAAGACCAGGTGACAGGAAAGGTGGTCCTGCTAATTCGTCCTGACAGTATAAATAAAAATTAGGGTCACTTGGAAGGTGTTCTGTGCATAAAAAGCTCTGCAGTCACGTACGTATGCTAGTATTTTAGTTTGATGTAGTGCCATTCAAATGCAAACACCAGTTGTAGGAGAAAAGAAAAATTATATTAGACAAAGAATAAAAGCATGGAGTCTCTAAAAGGGAACCTGTTGGGCACTCACTGTAGAACAACTAAAGCCTGCAAGTGTTCTTAGAAAATGCTCGCTCCTGTGCTTAAGAAGTTGCTGCTAATGATGACTCAGAAGAACCACAAACAAATTTCAAGCTGCTCACCTTAAAGAAGAATGCATTAAAAAATTCAAACCGCAGACTGCTTTGATGGGGTGCTGAGGGGCTCTGATTCAAACGGCGGCTGAGAAAGCTCGTGGTGATATGCTGCCCTGCGTCACTCCCGGGAAGTTTTTCTGTGGGTATCAGCAGAACCAAGATTTCATTCCCTGATTCTAAAGAAATTTTCAGACTGCCAAAATGCTCAGCTATTAAACTCTCTTACCAAAGTAAATTAAAATATTCATTTTTTCACTATTGCTGGTCACTGTCCAATTAGAATGTTCTAAAAGTTGAGCTATCTGCTTTATTCCAGGAGCAGCTACAAAGGGAGAGCCTTTTCATGAAAACGCTAGCTCAGACTCATGCAGGTATGAATAGTCTGTGCAAGTAGGATTTTTTTTAGCACCGAACTTCAGTATTTCACTTCATGGCGTATTAGTGCAGCTAACATGATACATCTAACAAGCTGACTGCACTTTCTTGGGTATCTAATAAGATGATTGCAGGGAGTGCAAATTATGCTTAAGCCTTACACTTGCTGCCTGTCTGCCCAGGGATGAATTTTACCCATTGAGAATACTTTAGTCAAGGACAGTCAGCAGTAACTAAACAACAGAAAACTACAAGGTAGGTAAATATTTCTTTAAGCTCATTTTACAAATAGCACGATTGAGACAAAAGGTTTCAGATGTAGATTTTAAGTCTCTGCATGCAATTTAAAAATGCAGTGTGTATAGATACACAAATATCTGACACTGCTTAACTTGTACAAGAATAAGTAACTGGTGGTATACACTATGGTGCTGTCATTTGCTTATAAGCATTTAACGAAAAAAAGAAAATAACCCCAAAGGTTGTTGTCCCCAAAGTTCAAATACTGATGAGTATATTTAGACCAAAACACTTTTTGTAGCTCATAGAAATTCTCCTGAATAAGCTCTATAGGACTTGGCCTGAAACTATGTAATTATAAATAGAAATTTATTTGACTCATTTTCAAAACAGGAACTTTTCTCAGCCAGTAAATAGTTCCCAGATAACATCCCAAGCTGCTGTCATTAATGCTTAAATTGAACTTTGTTATTTGAAATCCTGCCATTTAAAACAATCTGATGTCTCATTTTGTTGTCAGGAATTAAGCTGATTAAGAAAATTAAAAACAAACAAAATCCTTTTGATTATGGATTTTACTGAACTTGCCCTACGAAAGGACAAAGCAGCTGTGATGACTATGCTCTCCAAGTTAAAGTACAGTTCTCACCGCATTTGATGAAACAGCCATGTGGAGACTTCAGTGTGCCAAGCTAACTGACACTTTTCTGGCACGCAGAACCTATCATTTAGAAGGACTAATTGCAGCCACATCAGTGGGGGTGTACTGTGCAATACGGACATTCCAGGGAATGAAATTTAGAAAACAATTGTGATTTATTCCCATTGCTCCCACCTCTTCCCCATGCAGCTGTGCAAAAGAGTCGAGTTATTGAGTTGCACATGGAATATGACTGTCTAGAGATTAGGATGGTCAGGTGGCGGGAGGAGATCTAAGTTCCAGTCCCTATCTCAAGTAGTGTTCATATATTTTTACATTGAAAACACATTGACTAAAATAAAGAGCAGTCATTGGTACAGAGGCCAGAACTCAGATCTACCTTTCTTCAGGACAAGGTCATGGCTATAGACTGTGAGGAGACAGAAGCCTTCTTAAAGGCTGGAATGCGTGCAGAAAGTGGCTTCTATTTTGAAGCTTTTTTGTCTGAATCCTTTGGGACTCAGAAAATTGCTTATTAGCATTAATCTTGACGAAGTCATCCAGTAGAAAAGCTCTGAGCACCCACTGAGACAAAGCTCAGCTTAATGCAGTCAATGAGATTTTGCTGTTTGGTTAAAGAGAGCCAATGTTTCAAGCTGAAAATCCCAAAGCTTCTGGTGCTGAGAGCTGTAGCAGTTAGAGGTCTAACTTCACAAGCATAAAGCTGGGAAGCAGGACACTGCACATGTGCATGTTTGATTAAGAAAAGACTTTTGGAATGGGATACTTGGAGAAGGACATCTCTGTTGAGTATTTTGAACTCAGAGTGATTACCGAATGCTATCATCTTTTCAGAAGTACTTAGTGTTTCGGCCTCTGTTTCAGTCTTTTTCTGTCTTGCCTAGTATTTATTTACATAGCCTCATAAAAAAAAAAAAAAGTGAAAAGGAGTTTTAAACAGATGTTTCACACAGAATCACAGAATGACTGAGGTTAGAAGGGACCTCTGGAGATTGTCTGGTCCAACCTTCCTGCTCAGAGCAGAGCCAGCTGCTCAGGGCTGTGTCCAGTGGGGTTTTGAATATCTCTAAAGGCGGAGACTCCATAACCTTTGTGGGCAATGTGTCAGTGTTTGACCGTCCTCACAGTAAAAATTGTTTTTCTTATGTTTAAATGGAATTTCTTGTGTTTCAATTTGTGCCCGTTGACTTTTGTCCTTCACTGGATACCACTGAGAAGAGTTTGGCTCCATCTTCTTTATCCCTCGCTTTAGCGGTGTACAGTATACACACTGATAAGATCCTACCAGGCTTTCTCTTCTCCTGGCTGAACAGTCCCACCTTCCTCAGCCTCTCGTCATGTGACAGATGCTCCAGTCCGAAATCATCTTTGTGGCCCTTTGCTGCACTGGCTCCAGAAAGTCCATGTCTGTCTTGTACTGGGGAGCTCAGCACTGGACACAGCACTCCAGGTATGGTCTTACTAGTGCTGAATAGAGGGTTTCATAGCCCTATAGACATTAACAAAATATTAACTAATTCCATGAGGATGAAATTAGTGAGGGTGATTTCCAGTGGTTTGGGGTGTCATGGTTGATATCAAGTATTTCTCATAACTGAGGCTTATTCATGTTTGGATTCTCTGCTGCCACAAAACAAGTTGGCTCACACTGTTGCTTTTCCCTCCAGACAGCATCTCACAGCATCTCTTTGCTACCCAGTCATCTCTTTTTATGAAACTTGTAGAAAATTTGAGACACTCTGCTGTTACCTTTGGTTAAAATTTGCCAGTGAGTTTAACATTTCCAGAAGTTATTAGTTGAGGACAGCCAGAAAGACAGAATGTGAACTCACAAGCCTCATTTCCTTAAGAAAGTGGGTTAAAAAATGACAGCAGAACGTCACCTGAGAAAGACACCTACCAGCTGAGGGAGAGAAATTAGTGAGTTTGATGGAGAGTGTTTGAATGAATGGAAATGCCATATCACTTCAATGTGAAATAAATTTACTGTTTTTTTCCTTGTATATTTTTAAAGCATTTACTACCACAAAGGTAGATAATAGATATTTATTGTTCTTGACAGCTTTGCTTGGACTGAACCAGAAAGGTCTGGATAAAATTACTCAGTGATATGTTCAGGAAATTATTCAAACTTAATGGAAAAATGCTATTAAGAGACTTGATCTTTTTCCATCCCAGAGGTGGCTGCAGTTCAGTCATGAGGAATCCTAGACTATGTATAGTTTATTATACAGTGCTGGGGAGTCCTCTCGGATGAACTTGCCTTCCTTAGAAAGTTTAGAGGGGATTTGAAGGAGGACTTCTAAGAGCTCTCGCGGTGCTGCAGGTACGCCAGCGCACTGGCTCATCAGCTTCACTGGTGTCGTCTTGGCTGGCGTAGGATCGTACGTACATTGTTCCAAGGATGCTTTCAGCCAGCATGATTGGCAAAGCACCACATACACTTACAAGAGTCTCTAAATAATAATAATAATGAAAAGTGCTAGTCATGAACAGTTATGGGAGTTTTCCTTTTGGATTACTAGACAAGCTTTGCAAGACGCATGGGGAATGTGTTTTACCTTCCATGCTGCTGGCACACTTTTCAGATTAAAAACAGATTTAGCACTGAAGATGGAAAAATTCGTTTAATACTGCTGCACTGAAGTAGTTTCCATGCATAGCGCAGAGGAACACTGCTCGTGTGGTGTCAAGCCTTAAAGAGAGTTGAGAGTGCTGAGAGAGAAGATGGATCTAGCATGATTTTCTTAATATTTCATACTTCCTCAGGTTTGGGAGATTTTTTGTCCTTATCCACATCTTATATTTTAACAGGGATATTCAGAGGACTCTAGTATTAACAGACTGGGGAATAACTGTTTAGATATGGCTGTTTCTTGCAAACAAACAAACAGCAAAAAACAAAGCAAAACAGTGCAAGCAATCCCCACTGTTTTTCTTGCCACAGCATTTCTGTGACAAGAGCATTTTTGAACATTTATCGGGAAAAGCAAACAGAAAGCTCAAATGTGAATATCATTTAAACTGCGCTTTAAATACCTGACCAAAGAGCACAATGCCTTTCTGTTAGTACTCTGTCTTAGAGAGATGCAGGAGAGACACTAGTTAGGCCTTCTAGAGGCAAATAAACCTTGGGAAAAGTCTTGCATTGCTTTGCTTTGATTAAAAATCATCACAATATTTAACCAGATTAATCGCTTCCCACCTATTACAAAGGCTAGACTACTCATACTGTATATTTGTCTCTAAATATGTTGCTAACTTATAGCTGAAAAGTATTACTCCAGCTAAGGAAGAGAAATAGAATATGACCGCTGTGACTGTTAAAGGCATGTGTTCTATAATATGCTGAGAGCTAAGGCAAATGGTTACGTGTTCACAAAAATCATCATCCCTTAGAGGGTGTGTAACAGTTTGTAGCGTAGCCAGAGAGAGACTCGCTGTGGTCAGCTATTAGTATTAGAGCAGAGCTGCAGCCCTGCATGGCTGAACCCCACTGTGGCGTGTAATGTGCAAGCACCACCACCACAGACACTGTGCCATTGGAAATGGGGGTCCCCATATCTCAGAGATGTTTGTCTGGGGATAAATAAATAATAAAAAAAGCCTTTCTTCCAAAATTGTCTATTAGGATTTACTTCTGGATCATTTTAGATAATGGTACAAACACAAGAGAAAGTGAAGTTTAGTCCTGAATCCTCAAGCAGCCTTCCAGGAGACACCATGTACAGTTGAAGATTTACTATTCATGATGCTTGAATAGTTGGTTAAGTTACATAGTATTATTTCTTTTCTCTGATTGAGAGACTCATTTATTTGTTTTCCAATCCACTAACACTTGTGAACTGCAAATATTAGAACTGAATAGACACTTGATGTTGTTTCACAGATTTAAGTTACCTAAATTACATACACTGCATAAGTTAGGCCCATACGTTCTAGAAGAAAAAGTACATTCAGATTATAATATTTGCTATCCAAATGATCTCTTAACCAAAAATATTAAGTTAAGAAAATTACACATTGTTTTTAAAAGATGAGTACTATTGGGAAGACAGCAGAATCAAGGGGTGAGATACTGTGTTCTGCCTCTGAAAGGGCAAAAAGTATAACCTATATTTTGGAACATGAGTTTGAGGCCCCTTTGCACATTCCCAAACAAAGATTACTGCTGAGAAGGTCACATTTTTCAGAGAAAAGTTCTTAAAGAATTAGAGCCAAATTCCCCCCCCCCCCCTTTTAGCCCTCATGAACCCTAGGAAAGCAAATGAAAGAGAAAGGAAAAATGAAATGAAAAGAAAGGAAAATTGAAATGTTGAAACTATCAGAACAAAGTAAAACTATCAAAACAAAACAAAAAAACCCAAAGTTATGCCTGGCTTTGGACATTTGCCTGTATGATATTTATTCCAAAATGAGAGGAGAGAAATCAGCTGACTTGAAGGTGCTAGAATGGGGGTTTCTCAATAGTGTCTGAATACAGTAGGACAATCTGGTATGACCCATGCTGCCTGGAGGACAGACACTAGTCAGAGCAGTGAATGGATGCAGCGAAAGCTGGTAACTAATAAACGAAATCTGAAGTATATGAAAAAACAGAGTTTTTTCTTCTGTTTAAGTTGACACATCTCAATAGATGTCATTAAAAATCCTATAGCAAAGCCATTCCCTGTGGCTTTGTTTCTGAATGTCATCACAAGTTTTCAAGTAAATTTGCTACCTTTTAAATATGAAACAAGCATACAACCAATGGGCTGTCTCTTAATTCACTATCTTAGACATTTCTTTTAACATCAGTTATTCCCACAGCAATACTATTTTTAGTTTTGCACTGGGCTTGGCTACGAGAAATACTCAATGAGAAATTTATCTGGGACAAATTCTCCTAAGAGGAGGTAATCTGTGTACCTCTCCTGATGTCAAAGGAGATGCRCTAAATTACACTACTTCAGGGTCTAATTTTACTGTGGTTTCCTTGACACCAAATTAGTGAACAGTATCCACAAAGTATATTCAACAATTTAAGCTAAATTGACTGCCAGCAGATTTSTGAAGCCCTTGCAAGCTCCATTCTGAGTGTATTGTAAAAACGTTGCTCAGTGAAACCAGCTGCTAAACGCAGAGCAAGTGAAAAACCAAGTCCCTTCCATTTTCCTCTTGCTAAAAGGCAAAGATTTTCCTGCTAGGCTTTTTTTTGTGGTTTTCTGACCTTACCATCTGACTTTATTCCATTTGAGTAAAAGTCGCACTTGCCTCATTAAAATGCAACTGTTAAAACCATTGCAGAGGTTATACAGAGCAGCACTTCACAAAATTATTTATTTCATAAAACTGCAAAAACCTACCAGGTAAATTAGATGTAAACACTAAAAGAACAGGAGTTTTTTTCTAGATATGAACTCAACTGCAATAGTGAAACAAGAATTAGATTTTACTTCATAACAAGACCAAGTACCTTTTATAAAAGCAGTCAATGTATGTAATTGGTTTTATGGTCTTTGTCTACCAAAGCCATGTTCTTACAATCGGGTTAAACATGTCAATTAGTAAGAGATTTATTCAAAATATTTTAAATAAAAATTAACACAAGCAACATTAAACTGTTTGTGGATAGTCCCCTACAAAAGTTAGTTAGTTATGAAATTCACTGGCCTATTGATGCTGCAAACGATTTACTCCCACCTGGAACCTAGGAAGGAGTAAAAAGAACCTACTGGGTCAAATTTTACTCCAAGTTTTGCACCGATGTAAATCCAGACTAGCTCTATTGGACTCAGTATAGCAATATGTCTGGAGTATTTCCAGGCATCCATCAAAGAGTTAAGTGCAGAAGCAGACTGCTATAAGTAAAAAGCAGGATCTGGCCAGTTTGTAGCAGAGTCAGAAGGCTGACGGAGATGACAGCCAAGTCAGGAAGCACARTATTTAGCCTGAAAGAATGTCAGAAGATGGCAAAAAGTGTGACCGGCCGCGCCGAGCTCCACAAACACAGCGCTGTGTTTGGGAATCAGCATCTCCGTTCCGCCCTTTATTTTAGCCCTGCTGCGCCTTCCTCCCCCTCCTCTGCCGCACCGTTTCGCCGTGGACGTCCTCATCAGGAGGAGCTCAGCAGAGAGCCCAAAAGAGCTGCGCCCGCGCGGGTTCGCAATCCCGCGAGCAGGCTGGTGGGTCCTCGGCCAGCTCCGCACGAAAGCACGTTACGCGTTCAGCGAGCAGCAAGCTCCGCTTGACGGAAGGGAAATATAATTAGGCTAAAGAAAAAAGGGAAGGGAAGGAAGAGGGCTCCCGTTACCCAGAGGTTAGCACAATTCTTAAGGCCTCTAGGCACAAACAAGGAACTCAAAAGGCGAGAGAGGAAGTCTGAGATAGACTATTTCTCCCTTTTGTAAGGCAAATGAGTAATTATACAAAGCAACATKTTTTTTTTCCAGAGAAATTTGAAAGCTATCATGCAATATTGATAGAGAAACCGTATTTAATGCAGGTTTACAAGCCAAGATTAAAAGAAAATGTAAATGTATGCGTGGTGCTCTCTCCTTATTCTTCCCTTGGATCTTCCCTTTGTCAGAGAAATGTCTAGGACGCCTTCTTTCCCTGTGCAAGGGCAAAATACTTCCAGCTGAAGATGGCTTTAGGCCTCTATTTTATATATCCAGAAAGGTAAAGAAGCAGTGAGCTTAGTCTCACTGAATTTCCGTTCTTGAACATTGTTGCTATTTATTTTACTCATTTTTCTTCTAAAGGAAAAAAAAAAATTCCTGTTAGAGGGAGCCAGATCAATACTAAGAAATTCTTTGTCCAATAAAAAAGAACAGTCATTAACCTTGCTGCTTATGAATTAAATGCAAACCTCACTTTTCAACTTGTCCTTCCCGCAGCATCCCTAGCAAATTTCCCTTATTTTATACAGCAGTTGAAAAAAGGACTAACCATCTAAACAAACACTATTACTAATAACCTTTAAGCTTTCTTTCCATTGCCTGGGTGGAAAGCCAAAGGAGATATTTCACGACATGGCTCAGGTACTGTGGCGGTGCTCTGCATTCTGTTTACTTAGGTGTGGATTTGAGGATGGATTATGTAAATTATTTATAGAGCAGATCTCCCTGGGAGCGGTGTGGGAACCTGGTTCGCAGCTCCGCACCGGCCCACRCGAGGCCTCCGCGCCGCCAACAGTCAGGCCCTTCGGGGAACTATTTGCAGGATCAGCTGTAATAAGCCACTGATAAACCTGGAAATTATTGATAGCATGCTGTTTTCCATTTAAGTGCTTGGTCCATAGGCCCRAAGAATTTTTAACTACCACCTTTGCCATCTGAATTGTGATTTGGTACCTATGTGTGAATGTTTAAGGAAGAATTTATCTACAACATTGTTGAACGCRTTGCTTTTGATTTTGACTGTCTGAAAATGCTAATTTGATGCAGCTTATATCAATTTTGTTTCCAAGAAGAACCCAATTTTTATTTCAGCCATTTCTACCCCAAAATACACTTTCACTGATGCCTCTATTTTGCTTTCCTTTTCCTGGAACAGAGGAAATTTATTAGACACACAATTTCCTCCTTGCTTATAGGACTTGGCTGTTAAAGTGATTGCTGTGTAGAATTGTCCTTGTCCTTTTATTCTGCTGCTTTCTCTCCGTCCTGCAAATGGTTTATTGTTAAAAAAGTTGCAATAATCTTATTCACTTCTTGAAATCATATTGTTAATAAATGTCATCTGAAATCTCAGTACTGGTTACTGGTCAGGGAAAAGGAATACTTTACTGAAACTTAGCACGTTCCAGTTCCAAACATGCAAAAAGTGTGTGCAAATTTGTTCCTAACTTGCATTTAACTTTATCATGACCAAGCTCTGAAATTAAGTAGCTGTGTTCACAAATGACTGTAATTAGTTAGCTGCATGCTTAATTACTAACCTGGCTGCATACATAAAGTAACCTGCATGCACAAAAATGTATGCACAGCTCTGGGAGAAACGCACACGAGCGAGAYGTACGCTTCTCACCTTGACTTTGTCTGCACCCCTCCGGCTGCTCGGGGCAAAACAGGCCCTTAGATGTTCAAGGGAAAGAGCTGGAATCTGCAAACTGTGTGGCAAGGCCGGACTTGGCAGCTGCAGACAAGGAAACAGGAAAGTCAGCTTCTCAAACTCTGGGTCCCCAACTGTTTCACTCGTTTGTAGAAAGCTGTGTGTATTTCAGAAAGTTGCAGCTTTTTCAAGTGTTATGTGACCCTGAACTGACTTTGACTCTTGATTTGGTTTCCGTTGCTTTCCTTTTTTCACTTTCTCGATCCAAGTTCTGGTTATTTGGTTATTTTTCCAAATTTTTTGCACTATAGAGAGAATTGATGTAATTGCAACATAAAAGATTTTAAAAAATTGCATGAAATTATTATAAAATTTTGAATCTCTGACAAATGATGAAACCAACTTTTTCAGCAGTTTTAAATTTCAATCAAATTTCAATCTAAATTGACATATGTCAATTATATATACTATATAATTATATATAGTATATTGTATACATTGTGTATTATGCATATGATGTATACATGTATATTATACATACATATATATGTGTGTATATATATAGCCAAGAGGCTATATATATGTGCTATTATTTGTCCACTGTTCAAAGGCAGTGCAGCAGGACGAAGTACAAAGAGTGTTTTTAAGGGAGAGATGTTAAAACAGTGTGAAATTATTTATACATTTGTATTTATTTACAAAATATTATGGAACAATATTTTCCTGTTTTCATAACCGCTGTGTTTKGCAAGAGTCCTCCAGACAGGTGTTCCTATGCATTGGCATGAATTTTTCGATCTGCAGATCCAGTTTCTACGGAAGGAACAATGTTGTGATTCAAGTCTTCATTTCTCCTTTCGTCCCTTTGCTTACAGCAAGTAGGTCTTCTCAACTTGACTCTTCTATTCGTCTTTGTCAGTGTCACTATAATAAGAGGATACTGATGTGTTCCTAGAAAACAGTAACATTTCTTTTTACCACTTGTCTGACCAATAGGATTCTTTCAAATCTGCATCCGGCTTTCTGAATTTTATAGGCTATTGTATTTGTTGCTGGCTAGCTAAGAGGACTTTCTAGCTGCATTACGGCTTCTCAAAGACTTTGCTGAATTCTGTGGACTTCATGCTCCGCTCTGTTCTCCAGATCAGCTGAAAACCAATCCCAGCTCACATTTGCCCACAGAAAGCCTTTGCATTCAGCAGACAGTGAGCATCAGTGCTTTTTATTACTCCTCTTAGTTTCCTGTTGCTTCTTTAATTTCTTTGGTCTGTTAGTCTCAAAATTTACAGCCAGCATTTGTTAGTACATGAAGTTAAGATACTGTGWGAGCTGTTTCCCAGGCCTCTTCCTCTACAGAATGGCAGTAAGCAAGCTATGCCTACACCCACAGCTCCAGAAYAGAGCAGCACCTTTCCTGACTGTGTTGAAGAGATAGGAGAGAGAGACCCAGGTAGAGACAGGTCTGCACAAGAAGAGCTGCTGGTGGCCAACAGTTGACCTGGGACATATTTGTTGCAAAGCCATTATGTGCACAGAAATTCATTGTATTGAGATTTATCTATATCTAAAAATCAAACTCTCCATTTCTTAGAAACAGTGAGCACTTTGCTGTTGTTGTGGAAAAAAGTCTATTGAGGTTATTCTGCTTCGGGGAGTACTGTATCTTTTCCCAGTCCCTGGAGGGGGGATTGCACCAAGAGGCTGTTTCAATGGGTCATGGGACCAGGTGATGGAGGAAAGCTCTGCTCTAGAAGCAGAGCCAAACCAGCCATGCTTTTAATCATCTGGAAATATGTGAGARTACTAAACAATGGTACATGCTCATTTTTCCAGCCCTTTTGGCACTTATCAAAAAGAGAAACTACTACTAGATTGCTTGAGAGGTGCCTAATCAAAACATTACCRAGAGCAACTATTTGGCAGCACCATGAGGCAACATTAATCCTCAAAAGAGAACTCCTTAAACTCCTTTCAATGATTCAAGTGTCTAAATGACTGGCTTTTAGGAGGGCTGCTTCCCTCCTTGCTGCGCAATGGGGAATCGATGGCAGCACACAGAGGGTACAGGTGTCATGCCAGAATGCAGGCAGGAAATACATGCACAGTCATAAGAAGAGGTCTGCGCTCTTGCGGACTCCTCCRCATTTGGATGCTGCCTTTCAGCGACACTGCAATTCTTTCCCCAGCTCTGGAAAACAAGAGACGTATTGCAATGGTTTGTTGGTTTCCCCTTGGCTTTGMAGCTGCTTAAAAAGTTGTTTGGGAAGACAAGTGTGTGTGTCTGTGCAGGGAGCAAATCCAAGCTGAGGTTCTCCGTTCACAGAGCCTCGTATCTGCCCAACTAGGCGAGAGCTGGGCAGGTTTGTTATGCCATAACTGTTGGGAAGAGAGGGAGAGGGAGAAGGAGAGGGAGAGAGGGGGGAGAGCACTCCAATCTGCAGCGCTCAGGCGGTGATATCAGACCCAGGATCTCGGTGGCTTTGGGGTAAGCTCCCACCTCTCCGCTTGCCACTCAGAGCATCCTGGAGGCTCCGGCCAGAAGGGGAGAGCGAGCCGGCGGAGGCAATCATGGCAACGTCAAATGGTTTTATTTCTTCATGACCTCGCTCTTCTCCTCTCTCTCATCAATAATTTACCTGAGGGCTTTTTTTTTTTTTTTTTTCCCACCCACCCTCCTCCTTCTCCCTCTCTTTTCTGATGGGGAGAGAGGGGAGAAAAGGGGGCACCGGAAAGCGTTTATTTTGCCGGGTAGCTTTTTGCGGCGTGTTTTAAAGAGCTCGTGAAAGGACTAAAGAAAAAAGACACAGAGTGGGGGGGAGGAG
>NW_020447195.1:5197903-5204499 GCF_003343035.1 Apteryx rowi | reverse complement strand
GGCAGCTCGGGCGCCCCCGGGCAGCGCGGGTCGCGCCCCACAAGTAGTTTCCCACGCTGCCCCCTGGCCGCCGCGGCCGGGCGAGCCCGGGGCAGGGGCGAGGAGCCGCCCTGCCGAGGAAAGGGCAGCCCGGAGCGGAGCGGTGCGGAGTGGGGTGCGGAGCGGAGCGGTGCGGAGCGGGGTGCGGAGCGGAGCGGGGTGCGGAGCGGGGCGCGGAGCGGAGCGCCGTCGGGGCGCGGCCGGCCCCGGGTGTCGGCGCTGCCGTCGCGGGGATCCCCCCCCCCAAAAAAAAACAGCTTCCCGGGGACGCCGCACCCCGGCGCGGGGGTCGCTCCGAGCGAGTTAGCGGGAGGCGCCGGCGCAGCCGCGGACCGGCTCCCCCGCCGCGGGACCCCGCGGAGCTCCGCGCTGGCGGGCAGGGGAGCGCGGCAGGCGCGGAGCGGGGCCGGCGGGGGGACCTGCCCCGAGGGGCTTGGGGGCTGCCTGCTCCCGGGTGCAAGCGGTGCACGGAGGTTTTGGGGGGGCAGCCTTTGAGGGGGGAAAAATAATCTTAAGAGAAAAACGAAATCTAACTTTTCTACAAAATTCACAGGTTCGTAGTACAACCCTGCTCAGCTCAATCAGTTATATGAAAACACAGATGCCAGCACACATTTCGTATCCCAGCTCCTGTCCTAGAGCAGGTCCAAAGTAATGGAGACTGATGGTTATTTTGCTTTCTATATCATATCGTAGTGAAGAGTAAATTGTCATGACAACTGAAGCCAGATATGTCACATAGCTTAATGATAGCAATCTAAATTACCCTAACTTCATGGTTATTCCTTATGCTTTTCTAGGCTGTGTCTGGCATAAAGGAGCCTGAAAATGTGTAAATTAAAAATGAAGCACAACTAAGTGGGAAGTAAGAAAAATATAGTCATTAAAGAAGATATTTAGCATACGGAGGATACACTCATTTAATATGTTCCCCTCTGTTACTTGTCTCTGTTTAATCAAACCTAAATGATTATTAGTGCTTTTTAAAACAAATAAAGCCACAAAGGCACACAGCCAGTTCTTGCTCAGATATGCCAGGTATTTCGGTAGCTCAGTCTGACTATATGAACTGGTGAACAAATTACATCATTCATGTGCATCCTTCCTCACAGTTTGATACTTTCAGGAAGACAGCATTGACTTGACCATTACTTTTTAGCTAAAACCCATATGTCACTCACAGAATTTTTAGAGATTTGATGAGATTTTTGGATTTTGAATGATAAGCAAATATGCGTTCTCTTGGTACTCACTAAACATGTATATGAGAAAAATCTTTGAGGCATAGTATAGCAGCAAAGTAAGAAAGATTTCTCCCTCTAGTTTATTTATAGTAAAATTGYACTATAAATACAACTAAATACCCATTTAATGAGAAATACTCCAATTTAATTGAACAGAACAATAAACAGAAAAAGCATGGAAAAATATCCTTGGGTGAATGGTTTCTAGAGTTGACAGTATATATTTTTCATTTAGCATTGAATACCTGTACTAATTCCCCTGCTATATTTTTTGTTTGTAGATCCTAGTAAATGTGGGCAATTTTTTCACGTTGGAGTCTGTCTTTGTAGCACCAAGAAAAGGAATTTACAGTTTCAGTTTTCACGTAATTAAAGTCTACCAGAGTCAAACAATCCAGGTATGTTGATCAAGTAGGAATCAAAAATGTTTTACTTAAGAAATTGTTTATATAGAAGAATAGAATCTTGACTGAACACAATACTGTTTAACACACTTCAAAGGAAAAATAGCTCGTTTTTTTCTGTGACTTGATTGTATACAGCCCTTATCAGTAGAGTGAATACTTTTAAACTGAATGGAGACAGAGAGGCAGGATCCTCACCTGAGATAAACTGCCACAGCTTCACTTCTATACCGTAAGAGCTGAATATGTCAGATAATGTAAAGTATTACACAGAATGAATCATCAAAGGATAAAATACACCTCTAAATTTCACTTAATCACATAAATACCTCTGAAGAATCATATTTTCTTACAGGGTAAACTCACTGTCTTGAGCATAAGAGTTCTGGGGGCACATGCCATATTTGCTTATTTTGGTATTGTTTAGTGACTTGGCTGTCAAATCGTGATGCCAGATATCTGTTTATGAAACCACTTTGCTATGGACCAAGGTTCGTTAAGGTGCCCTATTTGCTCTGCAGTTACGCAGAGATGTTATACCTCTCTAGCGATGTCTTATGGGGAAGCCTTATAACAGTTTAAACTTGTTGCACCATATCATGAAGATGTGTCATATAATATATAGAAAATATGTGATCCTACACTTTCTTCTTCAGTTTAATAGCAGCTGAACTACTTAATTAAATATAAGTATGTACCACCTTAGAGGAGAAACCTCTAAGTTCCTGAACATTACACTGCTGAGCCAGCAGTAAGTTCCTTAAAGCAAATTCCTTAGTTTTTATCTCACATCGGACTATTCTGTACATCTTCTATGACATACTGGCTTTCTAGATCTGCATTAATCCTTCCCCTGTTTCCATCCATGAGACCACTGGATCTGTCTTGCTCCTGAATGTAGTCTTCAGTGTACAAGACTGAGGTGAAACTGGTTTCTGCAGGAGTGATCAGTCATTTCTTAGTGGCACCTCTGGCTTTGGGTTGCCAGTAAAGCTCCTGAGAAAAGTATAAATGGTACAGAAAGTTGGTGCAAGACATATTCATATCTCTGGTGAAATTTGCCTTCAGCTTACAGTGAGAAATCTTGGTTCCATTCAGGTCGACAAGAAAAGTCTCAGATGAAATATTGACTTTAATATGCTCAGACTTCATTCCTTTCACTCTCTTACATGATGAGGGTTGAAATGGCCTAGAATAATTGTGTGTTAGTCATCTTCACTGTATTTAAAATATGTATTGCCAAGAAAGGCGTCAAGGCTTGGACCCTGGAAGCCCAATACAGATTCTGGCGGCTCACGTGCCAGGACTCACACCTGGGAGCTTGGGGCTTGTAGCAGCGAATGTGACAACATGCAGCACGACCTGGAATATTTCATAGGCCAAGATTTTCAAAAGTGATGAAGAGATTTGGTTGGCTCTGTTTTGGCATGGTTAACTTGAGACCATCCAGGGCAAATGTGTGATATGTGTGCTACTGTAATAAAATAGCTGTAAGATGATCTGCAAGGAAACCTGACCAGAGAGATGGTACAGAAAGAATGAGATAAACCAAAAACAAGCGCTGAGTAAACTCTCAATGCCCTTTTTTGCACGTGTCATAGTTAAGGGGGAGGACTGAAAGCCTTTGCAGTGGAGCAAACAGAGCAAACCAGCTTGAGTCTCAGCTGCATGCAGACTTAAACATCACTAAATCACCTGTAGGCTTCCCACATAAGTGATATTACTATGCCCCTGAAACATCTGTTAGTGCCATTAAGTATCATTAAATTGAAATTGGTTCCCTGGGGACAGCTGATTAAGTGGATTTCCCAGATAAGCGAATCCCAAATAAGGGCCAGATTCTGCTGCCCTGACTTATGCTGAACAGTAATTTATTCCACTGCAACTCCCATTAAAATTAATGGGAGCATATGCAAGGCCAGAATACTCAGTATGAATAAGCATTTCATAATTCACCCCTCTGTGACTGCATTACAGCTGTTTAGAAAAGAAAAGAAAAGAAAAGAAACTAATAGTTTGCCTTTGGGGAAATGAAGACGCCTGGATCTGTCCATTCCCCCCATCCCTGCCCATCTTTATTTACACCGTGTCTCTTCGTGCGGTGTTGCTTTCAGAGCAGAGGCTGTGCTGCCTTCCAGAAGTATATTGTAGAAAAATGGATTCAGTATCGAAACACAATGCAGTGGTTCATAAAGATGAAGGTCTGTGCTGGACTAAAGCTAAGTCAATAAAGGAAGGGACATATATTTTGCTCTCAGTGAAATGAATGCTCTCCCAACACACTTCGGGAGCTTTGAAATCTCATTAAGTGCTTATTTTGCATCTCTGGTACCTAAATCTCTTAAAAACGTCTTCTTTGCTAATATGTGTCTAAATAAACTGTGAAGCAAAACCAAGACAAGTAGCTTCCAGCTCCAGATTACCTGAGTGTCAGTGTGGACTGGGCTGTCTTATCAGCAATTAAAGCACATGTACAGCTGCGAAAGGAAATGCCACATTACTTTTCACACCATCTGAGCCCAAACCATTGTAGTCAATGGACAGTGTCCCACTGTCTTCGTAAAGCTGCAGCTCAAGCCTGTGAAACAGTAATGTGCTTGTCCACCCCTAATAAATGTAATTATTAGTTAAAAAAAAAAAGTGATAAATAATAGGACCTTAAACAGACCTCTTACACTGTGGATAATGTTCAGTGATACCAGCTGATGTTTTTTAGTTAATTAGAGCTTTTCAGTGTTTTTTCTCTCGTAGGTTAATTTGATGCTAAATGGAAAGCCAGTCATTTCTGCTTTTGCTGGAGACAAGGATGTCACACGTGAAGCTGCCACTAATGGAGTCCTGCTCTATCTAGACAAGGAGGATAAGGTTTACCTGAAACTGGAGAAAGGTAATCTGGTCGGTGGATGGCAATATTCTACATTTTCTGGCTTTCTGGTCTTTCCCCTGTAAAGTCAATTTTCCTGTGACATCCATCCAGGTGTGGACTGATCATTGCCTCTGTTATATGAAGATCATTTTGTCATCATGGGATTGATGTTTCTTTATTGGTTTTTCATGGGTGAATATGGATTCTCTTTATGGATTTTGGCCCCATCTGAACTACTCAGAAGTTTCAGAGAATTTTGTGTGTTTAAATACAACATATTTGGATTAAGACTAAAGCAGACAATGAGTATCTATGCTTAATGTCACAGTCTAAAGCTGCCTGCAAGATTTATTCAGATTTCATTTACTGGACTTATTGGATTCGTGGGAGAAGTGGATTTTCTTTAATTATGAAAAGACTGGCAACCAGGTCTATAATTTAGGAGAGTTTGAGTTCAGACTTCAATCAAGAGTTAGTGTGTTGCTGCCAAAGAACTGTATATTGATATATTGGTTATACATGTTTTTGTTCATGGGGACTTAACTGATATGATTTATTCCATTGTCTTGAGAAAGGTAATTATTATTGATAAGTGGTTGACTTTAGTTCTCCTCTGCGTGTAGTGTGTTGGATGGTTCACCCATATATTTATGCTCTGTCATTGGTCACAATGAAGTCTAGCCTACATAAAGCTAAGAGGTCATGGTTGTATTTTAATTGGATATGTAAGATATTCCTATTTTCCACATGRTGTTTTCTAATAACAAGAACAGATTATAACCATTAAAAAAAAAGCACTCTTACCAGGGTTAAAGGTGATCATTCAGGCACAACTCTGCAAAACAGCTTTGCCCTGCAGGAAATCTCACACTTGTTCTTCAGCTTTAATTAACATGATTGATAATAACCGCTCTATTAAAAACCTAAGGGATTCCTTCCTTAGACACAACACCTTATTAGCTGGAGATGAGATCCCCTTGTTTGTAGTTATGTCTATTTTTCAAACCTTCTGTTATGTTAAAGTTATCATCTGGTTTTGCCTTAATTCCACAAATGTATATAATTTTAGATCATATGTTTAACAAATATTAAATCCAAATAGCCGGTACTTAACTTGGTGCAATATCTTTTTGGCTTTTTGTACAGGTCATATGAATTCATAAATTTATTTATTATGTCACTGTTACATAATAAAGATTAATATATGTTAGCTGAATTTTTGACCTTGGAATTTGGAAGTCACTTCATGCTATTTTTCTATTGGATGTAATTATTATATGCAAAGTGTAAGCTTTTGGGATTCATAGAAACTGTCCTGGGAGGCAGGCAAACTGTCATAGTTTGCTCTGGCAGAATCCTAGAGGTAATCTGCATGATCTAGAAATAACCTATGCATTTTATCTGGAAATATTTAGACAGATATCCTGGCTACACTGGAGTCAGTGTTAAGAATCACATTGATTCCTAAGGATTTTGGAGGGGACCTACGCTTTAGGTTTTGCTATCAGCATTAAACTCCAGTGCAATCAAATTGAATATCAATTGAAAAAGATTTTCACAGGCAGTGCTAAGGAAACCTGCATTCCTCATGCCCAGAATATACGCTGACTTTGATGGAAATCTGTGCTTTGCATATCATGAGGCACGTGCTTCTAAACTAGAAAATATTATATATTTGAGAGAAATTTTGGATGGAAGAATATTCAGCGATCTAGAACCTTCTCTAAAACTCATTAAAATAAACAAGATATCTTTTTGGTTAGCATTAGGCTTGGATTTGCTCTTTTGGGTAATCTCTCTTGCCAACTTCTTTGCGTGTTAGCCAGGTGCAATGTATTATATTGCTCTACTCCTGTAAATGGGTATTTCACTCATATAAAGCCCAAGGCACGGCTAGTYGATGCTCCCAATAAAACTGTCATGCAATCAAGGGCACAGAATTGTGCCCAAATGCCTTATTTTTTCAGAACTGGAGCCAAAATGTAGGGTGTGGGTTTTTTTGTTTTTGTTGGTGGTTTGTTTTTGTTTTTTTTTTTTTTTTTT